>NC_045957.1:81467273-81767273 GCF_010909765.2 Amblyraja radiata
CTTCTTCCCTAAGGGCGCTTTCTTTCCCCAACACTTTCCTGCACCTTCACGATTCTTGTTCACTTTCCTTACTTCTTTTATTTCTATCTTTTTTAAAGCTCGAAAAACGAAGTGGTACAACAAATGTAATAAGATATATCTGATGTGTATTATTGTAATTTACTGTACTTCTAATAAAAATAAAATTAAAATAAAAATTAATAAAAAATAAATAAATAAAGAAGGTTCAACCACCAAAAAAAAATCCTGGGCAATTATCTCTGATGATTACATTCGAGTTTGCAGGGTGGTTCAAGGGCCGGCTGTTTTAAGGGATGAAGCTTTTCTTCAATCTGAAGGTAACAACTCTCAAACATCTGTACCTTCTTCCCAATGGCAAAAGCAATTTGAGAACGTGATCAGGATGGTGTGGGTCTGTTGATATTGGCTGCCTACTTGAAGCTGTAGATTCCTTTGAAGATTGCCTGGTAAATACCCATTATTTATTTATGGATCGAGCATCTAGTTTGACTTGCACCATTATGATCTATTAGTATTTCTGGAGTTGTTGCATTTAATGCACCTGTAAAAGTTGTAGCAAGGAAGAATGTTATTGTTCAGGTCCTGATACAAATGCCAATTAATTACTGTTGACTCATCGAAGTTACTTACAATAATTGCCCTTATTAAATTGTATGGTCTTTTCACCTGGATGCATTAAGTTTTGACAAAGAATTGGAATTTTTAATGCATATTGCTCTCAGATACAAACAAATTACTATAGACTTGTAGTAATTGCAAGTTTGTAAAATATTGTACTAGAAATCCACATTATATCACATCATATCATATCATATCATATCTATCTATATATTAAACTGTGTGTGTGTTGTGTGTTGTGTGTGTGTGTGTGTGTGTTTGTGTTTGTGTGTGTGTGTTGTGTGTGTGGTGTGTGTTTGTGGGTGTATGTCAGATTCCATTTTCAGATTAGATTTTGGCCTTTGATTCCTTGGTCCGCCAAACCACACGCAGAAACTCCAAGATTTTTTCCCATTTCGGTAGAGATTTCACTTTTACATTCGCTAATCCACTCCTCATTACATTTGGACATTTTTATCTACACATTTTCTATCTACACTGCACTGCACCCTGCCTCCAGGCCCCGCCCTCCTGCCGCTGTGGATAAAGGCGCAGAGAGATTGAGAAACTTCTGCAGAACAAACATTCCACAGCTCCGTTCCGCTGTAGCTTCTTTGCTCTACACATCTCGGGGCAGCGACTCCTCACACGCGGAACCTAATCATCACTGTTGGCGCAGCTCGTGAAGCCTTGCGCGCTCATTCCAGCTGTGGTTTTACAGTCAGAAGCCGCATCTCTCTCTCTCTCTTCATTTGACAGCCCGGCTCTCCTCAACCCCCCACACCCCCCGCTGCCCGCACCATGCCAAGTATGCTCGCGCCACGCCTCCCGCAGCTCGACTCCCACCCGCCCGCCACAACCACCCCTCCCCCCCACTTCACCCTCTCCCCTATCCTCCCCTTCCTCTCCCCTTCACCCCCACTCGCCCGCCGCAGATTTTCAGCTTCTGTCAACTGTGCCCGACCGACCTGCATCAAGGGAGAAATCCCGCACGCCCATGTTGTGTGTGTGTGTGTGTGTACCTGTTTGTGAGGCGGGCACCGCGCTCTCCATTTCAGCACAGTCTCATCTGTTTGTGGGGCGGGTGCTTAGTGTGTGTGACGACACACCCTCCTCCCCCCAAACTCCAGTCTTCACTGTGCGCCCCTCTCTGTGTGTCCCTCTCTGTGTGCCCCTCTCTGTGTGTCCCTCTCTGTGTGCCCCTCTCTGTGTGCCCCTCTCTTTGTGCCTCGGTGTCCCCACGTCTGCCCGCCAGCTCCAACCCACTCCCTCCCTCCCCCCTCCCTCTCCCTCACCCCCTATCTCTCTCCCTCCCTCCCCCCCTCTCTCTTCCCTTACGCTCTCTCTCTCCCCCCCACTCTCTCTCTGCCCCTCTCTCCCCCCTCCCTCTCTCTCGCCTCCATCCCTCTCTCTCTCCCCTTCCTCTCCCCTACCCCCTGCCCTTCCCTAAACCCCCTTCCCTCCACCTACTCCCTTCTCCCCACTCTCCCCCTCCCTTCTCCCCTCCCTTCCCCCCACCTCTCACCCTCCCTTCCGCCCACCCCCTCCCCCTCCTTCTCTCCATATATCCCCCCTTTCCTTCCCCCCTCTCAGTCCCCCTTCTCTCCTCCCCCCTGTCCCATCTCTCTCTCCCCTCCCCCTCCCCCACCCGCACCCCCCTCCCTCTCCTCCCCTCCTCCACCATCACCCCCCCACTCTCCCCCTGTCTCTTTCCCTTCTGTCTCTGCCTCTCTCACTGTCTCTCCCCATTCTCTATCTGCCCTCACTCTCTACCCCCCCCCTCTCCCTCTCTAGATGTGCCTGCGAGTTGGGGGCTATGCGTCAGTGGCTAGGGTGGTTATGGGGTAAAAAGATCTAATTAATAATATTAATATAATATCAAGAGAGTAGTTAGTGTGGGGGTGGTTAATGTGTGTGACGCCGCATGCCGCCCCTCGGTGGTTATTATTTCAAGAGATATTTACCAAAACTTATCACCAAACTGACATTTAAAAAAAAAAATTAAGGTTGTCCAGCTGCTGACCTCACAATGCCTTTGCACCTGGTCCAACTGCCTCCAGGCCCCACCCGGCCCTGCCCCCCAAGCCAGCAGCTGGCCCCGCCCGGCACGCCCGCTCACCTCACAATGCCTTTGCACCTGGCCCAACTGCCTCCTGGCCCAGCCCGACCCTGCCTGACACTGCCTCCTCAGCCTGGCTGTTGACCCCGCCCGGACCCGCACGCTGACCTCACAATGCCATTGCATCTGGCCCAACTGCTCCCTGGCCCCGCCTGGCCCCCCAGCCTGCCAGGTTGTTGATTACATTGTTTTTCATTGAATTGAATTGAATTATTTCTCACTTAACATCACTAATTCTTAACATTAACTTTTAATTTCAAGACAGTTTAAAAAAAAACATTTGCTTTCTTCATTGACAGCTTAGATCGGACCCGCTTTGTGCGTGTGTCAGGGGAGGATCCTCCCCGGAGGTCCTCCCTGAATTCCATAGTGCTGCCGACAGCTTTCGTGCATGAGACGTGGACGCTTCATTTCCAGAAGATTCTGAACGCGTGACGCACGGTTGCATTTCACCCTCTCTGTCTCCCCCCCCCCCCTCTCTCTCCCCCATCTCTCTCTCTCTCCCCCATCTCTCTCTCTCTCCCCCCTCTCTCTCTCTCTCTCCCCCTCTCTCTCTCTCTTCCCTCTCTCTCTCTTCCCCCTTCCTCTCCCCCACCCACCCTCCTCTAAACCCCTTCCCTCCTCCCCTCCCCCTCCCCTCCCCCCACCCCCTTCTCTCCAACCATCCCCTCTCCACCCTCCCTCCCCCTCCCCTTCCCCCTCCCTTCCCCCCCCTCTCCCCATACTTCCTCCCCCTCTCCCCCTTCCCTTCCCACTCTCTCTCCCCACTCTCTCCCCTCTCTCTCCTCCCCTCTCTCTCTCCTCCACTCTCTCTCACCCCTCCTTGCCCCGTCACCCCCACCCCCCTCTCCTCCTCCCCTCCACCCCTCTCTCCCTCTGTCTCTTGCCCTTTTGTCTCTGTCCCTTCTCTCTGTCTTCCCCACTCTCTCTGCCCTCACTCTCTACCCCCTCCTGGCGAGTTGGGGGCTATACGTCAGTGGATACGGCGGTTATGGGGTAAAAGGAGCAAATTAATAATGTTAATATATCAAGGGGGGTAGTTAGCGTGTGTGCGGGGGATAGTTAGTGTTTGTGATGCTGCATGCCTCCCCCCCCTTCCCTCCCCCTCCACCGCAACCACACGTTGGGGGAACAGACCCAATGGGTCTGTACTTTATAATATAAAACTCTGTGTGTGGGTGTGTGTGGGTGTCATTTCGGATGCGATTCACATCTCCTCGAAAACCTGACGCGGTAACGGTGAAATTTTTACATATTCCGGTAGAGATTAAACTCATGATTTCAAAAATCCCTCAGTTGTAAATTTGATTAATTATCTCCCAAGTTTTTTTTACTAAAATCTACCACAATGCCTTTGCTCATGGCTCAGCTGCCTCCCCCCCCTCCCCCCCCCCGGCTCTGGATTAAGCAGCTGGCAAGTTACATTAACCTCCCCCCCCCCCCCCACTGACTCACCGTCATTTTGTCGCCTCCCAACTCGCTGTGCTGTTGACTAGACTGGGTTGGGCACTGTCCACAGCACAATGCCCAGCCCACAGCCCAGCAGCTCAACACGAGGTACTCTTGCACCTCGGCTCCCGCAGCACCTAGCCCTGCCCACAGCCCAACCGCTGAACAAGAAGTACATTCACGCTTCAGCTCGGTTTCTAGAACATGGCGGCAGCGGCCATTATCGTCGCGCATGCGCGGGGCAGTGCGAAGGGAAGGTGGCCCTGGCGGCCATTACGCCTTCTGGAAGAGGTCGTCTACGGAGACCTGCGATTCCTCCGTTGATTGCAGGGACACGGGGAATTGTGACGCCCTTTTCCTCGCTGGTGATCCCGATCCCACCTGGCGATTTCTAGCAGTCGGGGAATGACTTCCTCTCCATCTCCCCCGCCCGATCATCTGTCATACAGGTGGGTGGGCTTTCCCATTCCCATGATCGGTCGGCCCTCCGCTGCTTTTGACCATCCGCCCGCACGCAGCAGCAGGGCCATCCGCTCAAAAGACGCCACAAATCAGAAACCCCAGCTCCAAAAGGCAGCAGACACCCAGAAACCCCAGTTCCAAAGGGAGCAAGCTCCCCTGCCCCCGTGTCCCTCTCTGTGCCTCTGTGTCTCTTTGCCCCTCTCTGTGTTCCTCTCTGTGTTCCTCTCTGTGTCCCTTACTGTGTCCCTATCTGTGTTCCACCCTGTGTTCCTCTCTGTGCCTCTCTGTCCCTCACTGTGCCTCTGTGTCCCTCTCTGTGCCTCTGTGTTCCTCCCTGTGCCTCTGTGTCCCTTTCTGTGCCCATATCCTTTTCTCTGCCTCCGTGTCCCCCTCTATGCCTCTGTGTCCCTTTCTGTGCATCTGTGTCCCTCACTGTGCCCCTGTTTCCTCACTGTACCTCTGTGTACCTCTCTTTGCCTCTGTGTCTCTCTCTGCGCCTCCTTGTCACTCTCTGTACCTCTGTGTCTCTCTCTATGCCTCTGTGTCCCTCTCTGTGTCCCTCTCTGTGCCTACGTGTCCCTCTCCGTGTCCCTCTCTGTATCTCACTGTCTGTGCCCCTCTCTGTGCGTCTGTCTCTCTCTGTGTCCCTCTCTGTGCCTCTGTGTCCCTCTATGTGCCTAGGTGTCCATCTCTGTGCCTCTGTGTCCCTTTCTGTGCATCTGTGTCCCTCTCTGTGCCTCTGTGTCCTTCTCTGTTCCTCTGTGTCCACCTCTGTGTCCTCCTCTGTGCCACTGTGTCCCTCTATCTCTAGCAGCGTTTGCGAGTTGGGGGCTATGCGTGAGTGGATAGGGCGGGGCATGGGGTAAAAGAAGAGAATGAATAATATTAATATAATATCCATTTTGGTGGTTACTGTGTGCGTGGGGGGGTGGTTAGTGTGTGTGTGAGAGAGGTTGGTTAGTATGTGTGTGACGCCACAGGCCGCCCCCTCCCCTCACAACCGCGCGTTGAGGGGATGGGACCCAACGGGTCCCACTTGGTCTAGTATAATATAAAACTCTGTGTGTGGGTGAGTACGATTAACGTCTCCTCGAAAACCCGATGCGGTAACGGTGAAATTTTTACATATTCTGGTAGAGATTTGCCTCATGATTTCAAAAATCCCCTCATCTGTAAATGTGATTTATTATTTCCCCAGATTTTTACTAAAATTGTTCACCAATCTGACATCTTTTTAAAATCTAACTACTGAAGTGAGCTGATGACGCCACAATGCCTTTGCTCATGGCCCAGCCACACGCATATCCCCCGCTCTGAATTAAAGCAGCTGACGAGTTATGTTAACCACAAAGGGGGAGGGGAAAGGGGGGGGAGAGGGGGCTGGAGGGAGGGGGGGAGAGGGGGGGGGGGAGAGGGGGGGGAGAGGGGAGGGGGAGGAGAAGAAGAGGGGAGGGGGCCCTTCCTCTCTGCCCCCACTCCCTCTCGGCCCCCCCCCATCCCTCTTTGCCCCCCTCCCTCTCTGCGCCCCTTCCTATCTAGCGAGTGGTGAATACTGGGACCTATGGGTGAGTGGTGGAGTATTGCTTTCGGGAATCAGCCCTCCCCTGTGACGCCACGCCCCCCCACCCCTCAATCTCTACCCCACTCACCTTCTTCTCCACACCCTCCTCTCTAGCCACACCTGCGCATTTGGGGGTTATGCGGGAGTGGATAGGGCGGGGGATGGGGTAAAACCCCATGTACAGAGAAGGTTCACCAAACAGATTCCTGGGATGTCAGGACTTTCATATGAAGAAACACTGGATATACTCGACTTGTACTCGCTAGAATTTAGAAGACTGAGGGGGATCTTCTCTGAGGATACTGAGTTGGATGATCAGCCATGATCATATTGAATGGCGGTGCAGGCTCGAAGGGACGAATGGCCTACTCCTGCACTTAATTTCTATGTTTCTCTATTTCTATGATCTTATAGAAACTTACAAAATTCTTAAGGGGTTGGACAGGCTAGATGCAGGAAGATTGTTCCCGATGTTGGGGAAGTCCCGAACAAGGGGTCACATTTTAAGGATAAGGGGGAAATCTTTTAGGACCGAGATGAGAAAAACATTTTTCACACAGAGAGTGGTGAATCTCTGGAATTCTCTGCCACAGAAGGTAGTTGAGGCCAGGTCATTGGCCATATTTAAGAGGGAGTTAGATGTGGCCCTTGTGGCTAAAGGTATCAGGGGGTATGGAGAGAAGGCAGGTACAGGATACTGAGTTGGATGATCAGCCATAATCATATTGAATGGCGGTGCAGGCTCGAAGGGCCGAATGGCCTACTCCTGCACCTATTTTCTATGTTTCTATGTTTCTATGTAAAAGGAGCGAATTAATAATTTTAATATAATATCAAAGTGGGGGGGGGGGGTGTGTTTAGTGTGTGTGTATATGTGTGACTCCAAAGGCCGCCCCCCGCCCCGCAACCACTCTTGGTCTAGTTGCCTATTAAACTGATCAATACTTCATGGCAGTCAGAATACCGAATCGTTAAAAGCTTTACTGTAAATAGTGGCCATAATGGTCAGACAGCTTGTATTGCACCAAAGATAGACACAGAGTGCTGGACCAACTCAGCAGGTCAGGCAGTTTCTCTGGAGAAAAAGAATGGGTGACGTTTTGGGTCGAGACTCTTCTTTAGATTGAAAGTAGTTGGAACAGAACTGGAAGTAGGAAAAGGCCAGCAACAGATGACCAAGGGAGTGTGGAGCCCACAATGGCGAAGTGGTGATAATGAATGTATACAAGGATTCGAACAATGGAACTAGTATGATGACTAGGCTGGGGTAAGGGGGAGAGAGATAATCCAATGGTTAATGGAAATTAGAAAAATCAATGTTCATACCACTGGTTTGTAAGCTGCTCAAGCAAAATATGAGGTGCTGTTCCTCCAATTTGTGCATGGCCTCACTTTGACAATGGAGGAGGCCAAGAAAGGTCAGTATGGGAATGGGAAGGAGGGTTAAAATATTTTGAAACTGGGAGATCACGTAAGCCATGCCCTCCGCCCCCACCTCCATGAGTTCTGGGCATCATGCCATGATGTAGAGCTTTCCTTTTGTCGCCTCCACCTCTGTGTCTTTTTCTATGGGAAGTAATCCACACCACCCAGTAATGACCCTTTCTCCCATCTACACCAGTCCCCCTCCACTTCGATTCCCTCGGACAGCCTTATACCCTCTTTGAACCTTTTCATCGCTAACTGCTGGCGGGATATCAACCATCTTAACCTTTCCACTCCCTTACTCCCTTACCTATTCAAACTTCACCTTTTCCAAACGTACAGCCCTCCGCTCACTTTGCAACAATCCCGACATTACCATCAAACCTGCCAACAAGGGAGGTGCCATGGTAGTCTGGCAGGCTGATCTCCACCAGGCCAGTCAATTACTCTGCAAATGAGCACCAGACCATTATCTCTCAGGCCATTATCTCTGAGACCATCGCTGAATTTTATCACTTTCAGCTATCTGCCCTCCACAGCCTCCAACCTTATTGTTTCCCAGTCCTGCACGTCCCAGTTTTACCTTCTCCCCAAAATCCAAAAGCAGAACTGCCCTGGCAGACCCAATGTTTCTGACTGCTCTTGTCCCACTGAATTAATTTCCACAAACCTTGATTCTATCCTATCCTCCATGGACTAATCCCTTCCGAACAATATCCAAGACACATTACATGCCCTTTGATTCTTTAAAAAGTTTCAGTTTCCAGGCCCACATTCCCTCATCTTTGCTATGAACTTTCATTCACTTCACTTTCATCCCCCACAAGGAAGGCCTTAATGCTCTCCATTTCTTCCTCGTCCGCAATCCCAGCTAATCTCCCTCTAGGATAACTCACCTCTGCCCAGCGGAGCTGGTCCTCACCCATAACAACGTCTCCCTTGATTGCTCCCAGTTTCTCCAAATCCAAGGTGTAGCTATGGGCACTCGCATGGGCCCCAGCTTGCCTGCCTTTTTGTTGGGTACATCGAACAATCCCTGTTCCAGGCGTACACTGACCCTATTCCCAATCTCTACCTCCGCTACATTGACGACCGCATCAGTGCTACCTCCTGCAACCATTCAGAACTCGTGGACTTTATTAACCTCTCTACTAACTTCTATCCTGAACTCAAATTCAACTGAATCATCTCTGACACCTCCCTATACTTTCTTCATCTCACCGTCTCCATCACAGGATGATCGACTGATGTCTATTACAAATCTACTGACTCCAAAAGCTATCTGGACTACACTTCCCACCCTGCCACCTGCAAAGACTCTATCTTCTTCTCGCAATTCTTCCACCCCTGCTGCATCTCCAAATGTTGAATCAGACAGAAGGAGGTCAGGGGGGAGATGGCGAAATGCGACAAGGGTGAGGGTTGGGATCAGAAGGGGGCAGGCAAGTGGACTGCGGTTTAGGCGAGGTATTGTGGGGGGATGATGGGGGTTCAGATGGGAGGGAGTCATAAGGAGTAGTGTATGGGTGTGGGATAGTCAGGGAAATTCAGGACGCAGTGGAATTATTTCTAAGGTTTCCTGTAGGCGTGGGGGGGGGGTGCAGTAGGACCCAGGAGAGTCAGACCATGAGCTAAGCCTGGAACTCAGGTGAGGTGACGGCTCTGGCCCGCTGGTGGGCGGTGGAGAGGCATGGGTCAGTAGTTGCGAAAGCAAGACAAGGTGAGAGTTAGTGTCAGAAGGGGGCATGGGAGTAGACTGAGGTTGGTGAAAATAACAAGGGTGAGGTTGAACTTACACCAGGTCTATTTTCATTTGGAGTTGACAAAATAGCTCCAAGATCAGTTTCCGACTTGCTATTGGTTTATATTCCCCAGATACCATTGATCAATTTAAGTCCAGCAATTCCTAATAGTTCAAGAGACCTCAAGGACGAAACAGTACCTTGTACGTTGTACGTTGTGGTCATCACTCCATAAGAGTTCACCATGGACTATACTGGATGTTGACGAGAATGGGTCTGGTCTAGCGGGGGCTGTGCAGTCTGTGGTACTGGATGGAGGTTTAGAAGGTTGCGTAGGTGGGCATGTCAACAGCGGATTGTGGGAAGGCATTCCCGAGGGAAATTGCTTCAGGGATAAATTACTGGATGTAGGGAGTAGATGTGTGTTATTGAACTACAAATTGTTTGTTGTGGCTTCTTCTGGATCTTGTTGTTTTCTCTTTGACATATATCAGCACGAGGTCGATATCCTGGTTGATGATCATGTGAAGGGTAGTTTGTCTGAGCATCTGGCGTCTGGTTACAAGGAAGTCTCAGTTTAAGACGGGAGCATTTTGGTTACACTGGATTGTTGTCTGAAGTCACCGCACACAAACTGGGCTGCTCTTCATTGAACATTTTGAAGAGCATCTTTATTTTTCTTGGTACCGGGAAAGTGGAGGCATACTCCAAGTGCAGTTGGACTATGGTTTGGTACAAATTTTTCTTGACCGATTTTGAACAATGGTGGAAGTTTCTCTGGACGAAGTTGAGCATCTTCGTGGCTTTGTTTGCGGCATAATGTGACTGCTTATCCCATTTCATGTTGTTTTGTATGAAGACACCAAGATATTTGTCTTCAGTGACTTCCTGTAAGGTTTCGCCAAGCATAGGTTTTGCCGAGGCAAGGTTTTGCCGATCCTGGTTTATGTTTCCTGGGCACCCTCATCACTTTACATTTTGATGCATTAAAACTCATGCCCCATTCTTTGGACCAGTTAACAAGGCTTGTGATGTCAGACAGAAGAGACGTTTCATCCTCTTGAGAGTTGATGGCATTATATATGATGTCTGCAAACAGTCTGGTGATAGATTTAACAACTTCAATAATGACATTTATGAATAGAATAAAAAGGTGCGGGACCAATACAGTGCCCTGAGCGATACCGCTCAGGACTGGACTCCATGTTGATGCACAACTGTTGACTATAACCCTCTGGAGATGGTCAGTGAGAAAAACTTTAATCCACAGAGATGTTTTGTTCCTAATACTGGAAAACCGTAAAACTTCAGCAGTAGCGCTGGTTGGGCACAACATCAAACGCTTTACTGAAGTCCAGGATGGCGATGTCAGGCGTCTGGTCATTATTAAATGATTGGGAAAAATGTCCAATTGGTGAGTGCATCTGTAAAAAACCTACTTGCTGAATTCTGTTCATTAAATTAAATTGAGTAAATTGAGTTCCTAAGCACTGTGACCCAGTCCATATCTATTTTGTTGATCTATTATACTTTAGCACAAATGTGGGAAATGTTATCTGGTGAGCTATTGTGCATGGTTTCATGGTATCATCCTCGTTTACAAACCAGAAGATTACAGACATTAATAGTGCAACACTGAGAAAGTGAACTGCAAGGCTGCAGTGAACCTGCAGTGCAGCACTGCATAATTGTCAGAGGTCCTGCCAGCTAGAGTATCTCAGGAGTAACAAAGACAACTTTAGATGGAAAACAAAATGAGAGAATTGGAATAAGAATTTGGAAGATTGAGACCCGGAAACATTTAATGTAGAAATGTGTATTCTCAATTTGTTTTGCATATCTATAGTCGTAAAGTCATACAGTGTGGAAACAGGTCCAACTTGCCTACACTGGCCAACATGTCCCAGCTACACTCGTCCCACCTGCCCGCGTTTAGCCCATATCCCTCCAAACTTGTCTTATCCATGCACCTGTCCAACTATTTCTTAAATGTTGGGATTGTCCCTGCCTCAACTATCTCCTCTGGCAGCTCATTCCAAGCACCAACCATCCTTTGTGTAAAAAGGTTACCCCTCAGAAATATTTCCCCCTTCACCTTAAATCAATGTCCTCTGGTCCTGGATTCACCTACTCTGGGTAAGAGACTCAATGCATTTACCCAATCTATTATTTTCATGATTATATACACCTCTATAAGATCACCCCTTATCCTCCAGCGTTCCAAGGAATAGAATCCCAGCCTTCTCAACCTCTCCCTATAGCTCAGACCCTCAATTCCTGACAACATACTCGTAAATCTTCTCTGTACCCTTTCTAGCTTGACAATATCTATATACTTAAATGTCTAAACTTGACCACTTCCTGTTTGCGCTGTATATTGAAGTTAGAAATAACGCTACCATTTACGGCTGTGATTTTAGACCATCTTACTCAGAGTCCCCCTCCGCTCATCAGGTGCAGAGGATTTTTCCCATCGATTAAAAATAAAAGAGTTATTAGTGCTTAAAAAATGTTGAGATTCTCTCTCCTGTCAATCACCGCAATGAAGGCCATGCCCCTTCCGTGGGAGTGGGGGGAGGAGCTACAACACCCGGACGTCTGGACGTGGCTCTGTTGCTGCAAGATGGTGAGCGAGAGGTCATGACTCTCAGTCTGAGTTGTGAATCAACTGAACACTGTATGTCTACTAAACAGTGAGTGTGGTTTTATGTACCTACAGTGTCTACTGTCCTGTGAGTGCCCTTCATGTGGTTTGAAAATGTGGTTGGTTTGAAAATGTGGGTGGTTTGAAAATGTGGGTAGTTTGAAATGAAGTTTGAAAATGAAAATGTGGTTTGAAAATGAAGTTTGAAAATGAAAATGTGGGTTGAAAATTAAGTTTGAAAATGAAAATGTGGTTTGAAAATGAAAATGTGGTGTGGTTTGATAACGTGGGTGGTTTGAAAATGTGGGTGGTTTGAAAATGAGGTTGGTTTGAAAATGAAAATGTGGTTTGAAAATGAAGTTTGAAAATGAAAATGTGATTTGAAAATGAGTTTTGAATATGAAAATGTGGTTTGAAAATGAGGTTTGTAAATGAAAATGTGGTTGGTTTGAAAATGAGGTTGGTTTGAAAATGTGGTTGGTTTGAAAGCGTGGTTGGTCGGGAAATGTGTGTGGTTGGTTTGAAAATGAAAATGTGGTTTGAAAATGTTCTTTTGAAAATGAAAATGTGGTTTGAAAATGTGGTTTGTTTGAAAATGAAAATGTGGTTTGAAAATGTGGTTGGTTTGAAAAGGAAAATGGTTTGAAAATGTGGTTTGTTTGAAAAGGAAATTTGGAAATTAAAATTGAATATGAAAATGTGGTTTGCAAATGAAGTTTAACAATGAAAATGTGGTTTGAAAATGAAGTTTGAAAATGAAAATTTGGTTTGAAAATGAAGTTTGAAAATGTAACTGTGGTTTAAAAATATGGTTTGAAAATGAGGTTTGAAAATGAAAATGAGGTTTGAAAATGAGGTTTGAAAATGACAATGTGGTTGGTTTGAAAATATGGTTGGTTGGAAAATGTGGTTGGTTGGAAAATGTGGTTGGTATGAAAATGTGCTTTGAAAATGTGGTTGGTTTGAAAATGAATATGTGATTTGAAAATGAAGTTTGAAAATGACAATGTGTTTTGAAAATGAAGTTTGAAAATGAAAATGTGGTTTGAAAATGAAGTTTGAAACGGAAAATGTGGTTTGAAAATCAAGTCTGAAAATGAAAATGTGGTTTGAAAGTTCAGACTGTGTTTACTGCAAAAGTCCCGCACATTCCATGACGTAGTGAACAACGGATAATTTCCGGTGAGTGCAGAGGTCGTGCTGAATGCGGAAGTGTTGCTGATTGCGGACGGCCCACAGTGGAGAAGCCGCGCTGAGCCGTTTGAGTATTCAAAACATTTACTGTCATATATATGGTGTGTGTGTGTGTGTGTGTGTGTGTGTGTGTGTGTGTGTGTGTGTGTGTGTGTGTGTGTGTGTGTGTGTGTGTAAGATTGTGGTGTGTGTGCATGATTGTGGTGTGTGTGTGTGATTGTGGTGTGTGGTGAGTGTCTGTGTGAGTGTGAGTGTGTGTGTGAGGTGGAGTGTGTGTGTGAGTGTGAGGTGGAGGGTGTGTGTGTGAGGTGGAGGGTGAGTGTGTGTGAGGTGGAGGGTGTGAGTGTGTGAGGTGGAGGGTGTGTATAAGTGTTCAATAAATAACAAATAGTACAAATAATATAGTATTTTGTAGTTCAGAGCTTTTTCGCTATGTTTAATAGCCTGATGGCTGTCAGGAAGAAGCTGCTCCTGAATGAGTGTGAGTGCAGATGTGTGTGAGTGCATGTGTCTGTGAGTTCATGTTGAAATGCTGTGTAATTGGATTTGCTGGCCTGCACTCTGCTTGGAGTGCTGTGAGGTTGGACTTGCTGCCTGCACCCTGCTTGGAGTGCTGTGAGGTTGGACTTGTTGTCTGCTCTCTGCTTGGAGTGCTGTGAGATTAGTTTTGCGGCCTGCACTACGTTTCGAGTGCTGTGAGATTGGATTTGTGGCCTGCACTCCGCGTCCAGTGCTGTGAGATAGGATTTGCGGCCTGCACTGAATGATGACCTTTGAGGTAGATTCTCAAATATTCCTTGTTAAAATTTGACCGCTCAATCTCACTATAATAAAATTGTCTTTTTTTTAATCAATAGCAAAGAGACACAAAGAGGCAGTGAGCAGCAGAACACAAGAGACACAACAAGAAAAAACTTAATAAACCTCATCTTTAACATTTAACTTGTTGTTGTATTTTAAGAGTCATTCACATTTTAAACTTTAATAAATCCTTTTTCCACTCGCAATGCCTGCCAGACATAAAAACAGTTTTTATCCACTAATAGTTGCTCTACTCAACAGCCAAAAATCTGTAGCCTACCTTTGATCTGGTAATTTGTTGGTTCACATGCTTGATCAATGGTGTTTTATCATTAATGTTTTATTATTATTAATGTTTAGTGTTTTCTGAGTCATTCGTAACTGGCACAGTGTGTCATGTTGTTACCTGTGGGTGGAGCACCAAGGCAAATTCCTTGTATGTGAATACTTGGCCAATAAACTTACTTACTTACTTACTTACTTCTTCATCACAATGGGAACCTAATAGATGGCTGCGCCATCGGAGAGCCACTAAGAGTGCATGGAGTGAGGTTGAGGGGAGATGGACTGAATGCATGGGGGGGGGGACGTGAATGGCAAGGAGCAGATTGGGGAGGGGGAGTGAAGGGAGGAGGGGTGACAGAGTGAACTGCCAACACACTAGCTGTGAGTGACTGCACTGCCAGCCCACCAGCCATGAGTAAGTGAACTGCCAGCCCACCAGCTATAAGTGACTGAAGTGCCAGCCCACCAGTCATGACTTAGTGAACTGCCAGCCCACCAGGCATGACTCACTGAACTGCGTACAAGAATCCATTCAGTCCACAATGTCCAAACTAGCACTCTGGAAACCAGTCCCTTCAGCCCACAACATCCATACTAGCGCTCCAGAGATCCACTCAAGGACCTCCCTCATTGCTGTGATCCATAAAAAAAGATGAAAATATCTAAAATTGATTGTCCACCCTCTCCCCCTTCTCTCTCACAGAGTCTGTCACCTGTTTTCGACAGAATTTCAGGCAGTTTCTATGCTGCCAGCCCGCTAGGCCAGAGTTACTGAGCTGCCAGCCCGCCAGCCTGAGTGACTGAGCTGCCAGGCCTGATTGACTGAGCTGCCTGGCCTGAGTGACTGGGCTGCTAGGCCTCAGTTACTGAGCTGCAGCCCAATAATCCATTTGGCCCACAATGTCCATACTATCCCCTGGAAACTGGTCCATTCAGCCCACAACACCCATGCTAGCGCTCCAGACCCCCCCCCCCTCCGCCCAACGGGTCCCACTTAGTGTAGTCTTTCCTATAACATGGTGCCCAGAACTGAATACTCTAAATGTGGCCTCACCAATGTCTTATATAACTGCAACTTAACCTCCCAACTTACGTACTCAATACTCTGATTGATGAAGGCCAATGTGCCAAAAGCTTTTTTGACCACCCCATTTATCTGCGACTCCACCTTCAACGAACCATGTACCTGCACTCTACAACACCCCCCAGAGCCCAACCATTCACTGTGTAGGTCCTCCTCAGGTTAGACTTCCCAAAGTGCCACACCTCACATTTCTCTGTATTAAATGTTCTTCAAACATTCCTCAGCCCACCTGGCCAATCGATTAAGATCCTGGTGCAATCTTTCACAACCATCTTCACTATCTGCAAAACCACCCACTTTTGTATACTCTGCAAACTTGCTAATCTTGCCATGTATGTTGTCATCCAAATATTTGATATAGATGACAAACAGTAACGGGCCCCACACCGAACCGAAAATGTGTTTCATTTTGAAAGTGTTTTCTTAATATGCACTCTTCTGGACAGACTATGGATGTGAAACATACTTGAAGAATATTTTTCTAATTTACTGATAATTGAATATATTTATTTGAAATGGAAATGAGCAAAGGAACAGGATAATCTGGAAGCCTCAATGAACTGACCAAACTCCTCTATGCTACGTCCATGGTTGTTCTGTATAATGTTCCTGTATAGAATATGTTTATGCCAAAAATTTGAAGAGTGGCATAAAGTCTAAAGCTCAATATAATCAGAGAATGTGATAAATCCATGGCCACATCACATCAACACAATTATTTGTATTTATTTGGAAAGCAGCATTCTTTGAGCTGAACAATGGGCTTTGTTAATGCACAGAAACATTGCTAAATGGAAATTTATGAACCTATTTCAGCAGAGAGTTTTTTTAAAATATACAGCTTTACCTAGATTTATTATGATGACTCATCTTTTCTTGGTTCTTAATCCAAACTATCACATTGATCAAGTTTTAATGTATTTTCATCACAGCCAACCCAACAAGGCAATTTTCACAATTTTAATTAAAGTATTATAATTATGCAGATAAGGAATGCAAAATATATGAGTATGCCACAAGTTTCATTTTTGCATATTTTTTCCTTAAATCATCAACTCCTTTTTAAGGGGAAGGCTGGGAGAAGTAGGACAGTGCCATTTATCTCTAAAACTGGCAGAAACAAAATTGGAAAGAAATAAATAACACAAAAACAAGTATATATTTTTCCAAATAAAATAATTGTTTGATGCTTGACAGACAATGTTTTGAATGTCAAATAGATTGCATACAATCATAAATTATGCAATAATTCATATCATCTATTGGGTGGAACAGGAATTTACAAAGAATAAATATCAGCTCATATCTAGAGACTTAGCCAATACGCATGGGCCACATTGACTCAACAATTAATTATGAATGAAATTTGCCATGTTATTTATTATGGCATGCTGTTGAATTGATGTTTTCAATTAATTCTATTATCACTTAATAATTGAATTAGGTAATTATTAATATTTATATTTTATAATTGCTGTTTCTGCATCACTTTAAAGTACGATCCTGATGTAAGGCCTCAAGTGCATTAGAAACTCACTGAAGTGGTGAGCAGAGACTTTCTTCTAATTAGAAATTGGTGCCATATAAAATATAACAATAAAACATGATTTCATGATCCAGTTCCTCTAATAAAATGAATAACTCTTGAGAGTTCGGCTTGGGAACTGGGGACTATCGTCCCTGTGATCTCTAAGCTGGGGCTAGTGTCAGTTAATATTTGCATCATACAATGACTACCGTAAAGATAAAGGATCCTTCTCTTAACATTTACTCCCAGGCCAGCACCTAATCCTTGAACATTAATATTTAAGGGGGTCACCATTGCCCAGAAATTCAGTAAGACCAATTACATAAAATGCTGTTATAGTCATAGTCATAGAGTGGCATATGGGGACATTGTGCAGTTTTGTTGAAGAAGTTCACCTCCCACCTCTCTAAACCCATTCTGTTACTTATGACGTACAAGTCACAAATGCAACCGAATACCTTCCACTTGGCTGGATGAGGGGCAGTAAAGAATCTTAATGCTATTTGGGGAAAAAACAATTTGCCTCTTTGGTGGTCCATCAACCGGTTTCAGCATAAACATATGTGTGTCAATGATACGATGCAGTGGGGCTGCTGCCCAAGGTCTCTACAAAGGGACCATTTAGGCGTACACCATTTACTACCAAATTTGGAAACAGGATGCAGTTGGAAAGAGTGTGTCCCTAAAGTTCCACTTAGAAGTTTCACACAGACCCAAATCCCACTTCCTCTTTGTCACCAGGTCCAGAACCTGAAAGTCTCTGCCAAATAATACAAGTTCCTTCACCACATGGACTGTAGCAGGTCAAGAAAAAAGGTCCTTTACCATGATTGTTTAGTTTAATTTAATTTTTTGTCGGGAAAAAATGGTACAGTGAAAAGCATGCTAACCAGTCAGCAGAAAGACGATACGTGATTACAATCGAGCCATCCACAGTGCTTTTAAGAGAGATTTAGATTGAGCTCTTAAAGATAGCGGAGTCAGGGGATATGGTGAGAAGGCAGGAACGGGGTACTGAATGTGGATGATCAGCCATGATCACAGTGAATGGCGGTGCTGGGACGAAGGGCCGAATGGCCTACTCCTACACCTATTGTCTAATGTCTATTGTCTATTGTGTAAAGATACATGATAAAGGGAATAACGTCAATAACGTTTAGTGCAAGATAACGTCCAGTAAAGTCCGATCATCTGAACCTGGGAGTGTGTTTTCACACTTCTATACCGTTTGCCTGATGGGAGAGGTTTTCCTCTCCTCTATTAAGTTTGTTCACTTTTCCATGCTCAATCTACAAATAAGGATAGAAATCCATCAAATGTATTTCCTCCATTATCAGCCATCTTCTTTAAAATAGAAAGATTTATCGAGAATTTACCATTTGAAGTTTGATCTGTATTTTATGAGAAGTTGAAGTGGGGAATACGTGAAGTGCTGGCCAGCCCGCATGCGTGTCAATCTTCAGAACAACTGTATGAAACCACAGATCACTTGTACGAACTTAAACTATAGAAAGATGAATAACCCTTGGCTTACCGAATGATCTTTATGAGATTCAGGGTTGGGAGTGGAGGGCACGTTGTCCCTCATTTCAACCTCATAAAATAAAGATCAAACTTCAAACGGTAAGTTCTCGTTTAATCTTTCTATTTTATATCGAAGTCTCGTGAGAGACTACATGAAGCCTTCGAACCTCTTCGAATGCAGTAAACCTCCAGGGGCGCCGGGGAGGTGGCCAGCCCCTGGCAGTCTGTTCGTTTTTTTCATCTATTTGTTATTTTAGTGTTTGTTAAAAGTTTGACGCCGACCTGTAGGGGGTATGGCTGCATAGCCTGCAGCTGTCTGTTTTTCATTTCTTTTTTCTTATTTTTAGTTAGTTTAGTGTTTTGTTTTTAAGGAGTTCTAGCTTTTTTATGTGTGGGGGAGGGGGGGGGGGAAGGGGGAAACTAATTTTCAGGGTCCCTACCTGGTCGGAGATGCAGCTTTTCTCCGGGCTGCACTTTCGACCCGTCCTAGCAGCCTACCAGCGGGCCTGGAGCGGCATTTCCTGAGGGGACCGCCCGGAGCCTCGGCATCAGCATCGGCAGCGGTGGCAGCGGCGGCATCGGCGGCGGCTGCGGAGCTGCGGGTCCGAGGAGCGAGGGGACCGCCCGGAGCCTCGGCATCGGCGGCACCGGCATCGGCGGCGGCGGCACCAGCATCGGCGGCGGCGGCACCAGCATCGGCGGCGGCGGAGCTGCGGGTGTGAGGACGGCGATGCAGCACTGGAGCGCCATTGCGGGGCGGGCGGTGCCTTGCCTGGGTCGCCGCGCTGGAACTCCGGTGAGCTGGGACCAGCGTTAAAAACATCGCGGAGCTGCGGGCGGCGGCGCTGAACTTTCCATCGGGAGCCTGGGATCTCGCGACGAGATCGCCAGTTGAGCTCCATTCGGCGCGGCCTTGTCGGCTCCGGAAGCCACGGTCTCGAGTAGGGAGGCGGCCGTTCCAGGGTTACCATGCCGCTGAGAGGACTCTCCCGACGCCGGAACATCATCACCCGGCGAGGACGGCCTGGAACATCGGGCCTCCGTAGAGGCAACTGTGGAGGCCTCAATAGGCCCGACTATGGGTGGACATTGGGGATGGGACTGGACTTTGTGCCTTCCCCCATAATGGGAACCATTGTGGGGGGATGTTTTTATGTTAAAGCTATTTATTATTGTTATGTTTGTATTCTTTCTTATGTGCTGCATTGGCAAAAGGAATTTCACTACATCTAGGTGTATGTGACAATAAATCAACCTTTGAACCTTTGAACCTTTGATTTAATGTACTTCGGTTTGTTTTATGTGGGGGGGGGGGGGGGGGGATCGGGGGAAACTTTTTTTCAGGATCTTATCTTCCCGGAGATGTGATAATTTTTGGATCACATTCTCCATGCTCGGCGGCCTACCATCGCTGGAGCTGGAAGCCGCCTCTGACTGTCGTGAGCCCCACCGCGGGGCACGGACTTAACTTTGGAGCGGATCCCTTGCCTGGGATCGCTCCCACCATGACCTGCAGACTTACCATCAAGGGCTCACAGTCTCGAGAGAGGCTAGTCAGGAGCTCCAATGCCGTAGAAGATTCAACCAGCCCCAAAGCGAGGTTTGATCGCCCGGCGCGGGGAGCTGTCAACCCCCCAATGCGCGAGCTGAACGCCTCGTTGTGGAGGGCCCGAACGCCACCGACTGTGGGAGTCAAGATCATCTTGTTAATGGGGGCTCGAGGCCCCTGACCAAGGAAGAACATAAAGGAAGGACTTGAACTTTATTTCGCCTTCCTTCACAGTGAGGAATGTGTAGGAGTCACTGTGGTGGATGTTCATGTTAAAATGTGTTTTTAAATCTGTTGCTTTTAATTGCATGACTGACCTGGCCAGTGAAATTCCTCGTATGTTGCAAAACATTTTTGGCGAATAAAATCTGATTCTGATTCTGGTTCTGATTCTGATTCTAAACCAATCTGTGTGTGAAACACTGAAACAGATAAACCATAAATGGTAGAAAAGACAAGGGCTATTAACAACTTGATGCTAATTTACATATATGTCCATTGCCCTTAATCGGACCACAGTCCCAATTGCCTTTGAGTTAGACAATAACTCATGCAACACTGTTCAGAATTCTATCTGCAACCATCCAGACATGTTTAATGCAATTTATAACTTCTGAAAGTGCAATATGAGTGCCTCCTGCTGTTGCAAGATGATCAAAGGGGAATATCCATTCAATTGACTGCTAATGAACCAGCTGGTGGAGTGAGACTTGAAATTATTTGAATTCACTCCCGCTATTAGTCATTTCTTGTGAAACTATTGAATAACAATGACGAAAACTATCCTTCATCTCATAGGTACTAATAAGCTCAGTGCACCTGTATACATAATAAACACCCCCAATCTCCAATCTGGTGGTTATGCTGTCAACTACAAACTGTACCCAGCCGTGCCTGTTTTGCTTTATGACATCATTCCCATAACACGCTACCCTCATGTCACATATGACCCAGAGAACCAGCCAGAGATTGATTAAAGACTGTGTTCTTTGTGCTGAAATCAGTTGCTAAAAGCATAATTAACTTAAAAGATACTGCTCCACATTAGGAATACAGTAGATGAATATCTGCATACTAATTTTTACTGATACACATTCCACACTACTATGAGTTTAGGCTTTAGAGTGTTCTTAGAAAAGACACCTTGCATAACGTTAGTCAACAGTGGGTGAACAACCAATCATTTATTGTCCCACTTATAGTACTAGAGAGAATGACAAAGCAGCATGAGCAGTGTCAATTGTGCTACTTCTGTTTGAAAGTAGCTCACATGTTTCTCTTCACAAACTTCCCATACAACCATGCAGAGCTAGCTGCATGAGAAATAGGCTGAAATAGCCGCAACTCGTGACTTTGAGTAAGTAGGAGCTTCTTTCAGTCGCCTTTTACAATGGACGCCCTGAATGAGTAGGCCAAATTGGCACTATTAAAATATCTTTAATATCATAAGAGGTATCTACTGTTAAAAACCCCTGAGCCTTATCAGCTAAATAAGCATGTCATCTATAAACCACTTGGATAGCCATAGTTTCCTCTATTGACCATAAAGACGGAAATTTTGGCTTCTCTTGCCGCCGAGGAATAATCAACTAGAAACTGAATCTTATAATCGGTTGTGATTTGTAAAACTGGAAAAATTCCGGAGGTTATCTGTCCCCACCTGTTTGTCGATCCCCGACTTGAATATCGACAGCAGCTCTCATAATGTAATAACATTTGCATACTCAAACCACCTACAGCTCATTGTTGTTTTGCTGTCCATGACAAGACAGACAATGACTGAAGATGAGATCAAGGCAGCTTCTGAGAAAGCACTTGTTATAAAATGCACCAAGAAGATCCTTGGCCTCAGACACAAGACTAACAGTCAGCTGATCCTAGACTTTGCTCTGTCCCTTTGTACAGACATCATGGGAACTGAGTATGAAAAGAGCACAGCAACCATGGTGAGCGCTGACCCTGTGGATAAAAGGCCTCTGGCTTTGATAGAAGTGTAGGCCTGTTGCTCCAACCAGCCTCCGTGGAGCGGTATCTGCCACTCACTAGGTAGAGGTGAAAAGTATGCAGGTAAACGGAAGTCTACCCTCAAATGGTGTATTACCACACCCTCCGCAGACTCTTTCTCTTGAGAAAATTTAGCTTAAATTTATTTTCTTGCCCACGTATCACCACTGAGATATCCAAAATGGTGAGATTGCCTGGCAGTTCATCTGGACTGGTATATTTCCCTGCCGTTTCCAACACATACCCCTCCTTAGCTGATGAAAGTTAAATCACCGATGCTCTTAGCCAGATCTCCTCCAGTGGATCTCCTAACCCCGGAGATATTGTAACGCAACCCTGAGCCAGGTGTTACTTCCACAGGCATCTGACTGGAGCTTCCTGTAAGTGTCTTCTGAGCCAGGAGCACAATTCTATTATATAGTCACTGCTAATGACTCCGAGTCCGGGTTTGCTCCCTTCTGGAGCCTCAACGAAGTCTAGAGGGGAGGAATATACGCAACCCTGAGCCAGGTGTTGCTTCCTTCAGGCATCTGGCTGGCTCCCTTTTTGAGCCTCAACCAGTCGCCTGCTCCCTTGGAGCCCCAAAACTGCTCCCTCACGAAGCCTCAATGGCAGTAGCCACCGGCCATGCCGTCAGACTACCGAATTGGGCCGAATGCTCCCTCTCAGAGCTTTAATGGTGATAGCTGCACGGGCCGAGCCATCAGCCTATTGAATGTGGCTGCCTGCTCCTTTTTCAGAGCCTCCACGGCAGTTGTCCCGGCTGAGCCATCAGCCGATTAATTCCAGCCGCTTGCTCCTTTACGGAGCCTCCACGGCAGCAGCTGCACCGGCCAAGTCGTCAGCCGCTAAATTCCAGCCGCCAGCTCCTTACGGAGCCTCCATGGCGGTAGCTGCACAGACTGTGCCAGCTTCTCCGGGCCTGCTGCACCTATTTTCGGAGCAGTGGCCCGTTCCTGAAACAAAAATCCCTTACCTGCCGGAGCAGTTTCGAACTGTTCCGTTTCTCGTGCCATGCGTCGACGTATTGACGCGCATGCGGGCTGGTGGGCTCTTCACGCAGTCTCTCACGAGACTTCGATATAAAATCATATGTTATGATGCACTAAATGTGAAATTTAATACAAAAATGTTGGAAATCCTTGGCAGGTCTGGCAGAAGATGTTGACAGCTAACATTTGAGTTCTGGGAGCATCCAAGATGACTTTTAAATGCAGGCATTGTCAGCAAGCCTTTATTCTGTGAACAGAACTAAAATATTTAATGCATTTGCACTGCTGGAGTTGATCAGCCTAGTTATGCTCAAAATGATGGGACATGAAAAACCATACCAGGAATAATTATAGAAGCAGAATTCATAATAGCATTCAAATGGAAAGAAAATTACTGGAGAAAAATACCTTCACATTTAATGGAAAGAAAACTAAATAAGGGCTCAGTAAATGGCTCTTTTGAAGAGGCATCGCATGGGCCAGAAGAAAATTTGTTGTGCCATAAACAAGCTAGTTCTATGGCTTATGTAAAAATTAGACCAATATGAAATTTAATTTTTGTAAAATTGTAAACATTTTTGCAAATTACGTTAGCTGCAGTAGATAAATCAAATTCAAAATTAATACTTGATTGTAAACAACAAAAGTTATAAAGGTTATGTTATTACTCTCTAATGCAAACAATCCCAGGATGAATTAAATTGTATTTATGGTGCGTACGCTGTTCTGAAAAAGAGACATATATTAAATATAGCTGCATCACAATGAACACAATTATCAACTATTTTGCTGATGTGAAATCTCAAAGCCACAAAACGTTTTGTAAAATTAATTCTCGGGAGACAAGAATGTTCATTCATTCCATTAAATAATTGGCTTCACAGTGGTCGCACTAAGTGGTAAATATGTTTTTCAGGTTATTCAGCCCACTGGGAAAAGAACAAAATAGTTAAGATTAATCCATTCCTCACTGTTACACAATCATTCATTTGTTCTGCACAAAGATTCGGTTCACTTCTTGTGGAAATTAGGACCCACTATTACATAATCACATTTCCAGTTCTACGTTGAAAAAATTGCATTCACAATTAAATATTATCCTTCGCTAAAATACATGCCATATTTATTTAAAAATGTTGAGAGCTGAAGTTTGAACACTAATCTTGAATGTAAAGGTAAGAAAGTTAAAGGCATGGATGCTGCATTCTTTTGAAATTAATTATTGTGTTTTTTTCCTTGTCAAGAGATAGTGCACTGAGCGTCTACCTGTTTGGCTGGAGGATGCTGTACAACTCCTTGCCTTTTGAGCTTGGCAGGTCTAGTGGCTGTACCTTGGAGGAGGGGAACGTTGGTTATTGAGGTGTTCCCATGCTGGTATTGTTCTTATCCTTCTTGCTGGTGGAGGTCACAGGACAGAGAGCCGATGTCACAGTAACATTAATGAGTTGGTAGTGTGCACCTTGTTGATACAGCAGGCTGCAGGCACAGTGCACTGAATCCAATAAGCAGCAACATCGATCAAACGTGTCACTCCATACTCGGTGGTATTGATTTTCTAGAGTGTTTTTGCGCTCACACCACCTAGATAAATTGTGGATGTCCCTTTACATTTTTGATGTGTAGTTCCAGTTGTCATCGTTTTTTGGGCTAGAGGCTTCATTTTACAACACTGACTATTCAGAGTAACTACACTGAGTACATTAATGATTTCGATGAGATCATACAGGGTAGGATTAGCAAGTTTGCTGATGATACAAAAGTGGGTTGATTTACAGATAGTGAAGATGGCTGTGAAAGATTGCAACAGGATCTGGAGCGATTGGCCAGGTGGGCTGTGGAATGGTTGATGGAATTTAATACAGAGAAGTGTGAGGTGTTGTATTTTGGGACGTCTAACAAGGGCAGGACCTACACATTAAATGGGAGGCCTCTGGGGAGTGTTGTAGAGCAGAGGAATCTAGGAGTGCATTGTTCCTTGAAAATCGAGTCACAGGTAGATAAGGTGGTAAAAAAGGCTTTTGGCACATTGGCCTTCTTCAGTTAGAGTATCGAGTATAGAAGTTGGGAGGTCATATTATAATTGTATAAGATGTTGGTGAGACTGCATTTAGAGTTATTGTGTTCAGTTCTGGGCACTATGTTATAGGAAAGACATTGTCAAGCTTGAAAGGGTTCAGAGCAGATTTACGAGGATGCTGCCAGGACTAGAGGGTCTGAGCTATGCGGAGCAGATGAATATGCTGGGTCTCTATTCCTTGGTGCGCAGGAGGATGCGGGGTGATCTTATAGAGGTGTATAAAATCATGAGAGGAATAGATCGGGCAGATACACAGAGTCTCTTGCCCAGGGTAGGGGAATTGAGGAACAGAGGACATAGGTTCAAGGTGGAGGGGGAAAGATTTCATTGGAATCTGAGGGGTAACTTTTTCACACAAAGGGTGGAGGGTTTTCGTAACAAGCTTCCAGAGGAGGTAGTTGAGGCTAGGACGATCCCAATGTTTAAGAAAAAATTAGACCGGTACGTGGATAGGACAGGTTTGGAGGGATATGGACCAAGGCCATTCGGCCCTTCGAGCCAGAATTGCCATTCAATATGATCATGGCTGATCATCTAAAATCAGTACCCCATACGTGCTTTTTACCCATATTCCTTGATTCTTTTAGCCTTAAGATCTAAATCTATCTCTTGAAAACATCCAGTGAATAGGCCTCCTTCTGTGGCAGAGAATTCCACAAATTCACAACTCTTTCTGTAAGATCGCCTCTCATACTTCTAAATTCCAGTGAATGCAGTCAACCCATTTTTTCATCATATTTCAGTCCTGCCATCCTGGGAACTAACCTGGTGAACCTACGCTGCACTCCCTCAATAGCAATAATGTCCTTCCTCAAATTAGAAGACAAAAATTGCACACAATACTCCAGGTGAGGTCTCACCAGGGCCGTGTACAACTGCAATAGGATCTCCTTGCTCCGAAACTCAAATCCTCTCGCAATGAAGGCCAGCATGCCATTAGTTTTCTTCACTGCCTGCTGTACCTGCATGCTTACTTTCAGTGACTGATGTACAAACACACACAGGTCTCGTTGCATCTCCCCTTTTCCTAATGTGACACCAGTCAGATAATAATCTGCCTTCCTGTTCTTGTCACCCATGTGTTTAACCTCACATTTATCCTCATTATACTGCAACTGTCATGCATTGCCCACTCACTCAATCTATCCAAGTCACCCTGCCGCCTCTTAGCATCCTCCTCACAGCTCACACTGCCACCCAGCTTTGTGTCATCCGCAGACTTGGAGATGTTACATTTAATTCCTCGTCTAAATCGTTAATATATATTGTAAAGAACTGGGTTCCCAGCACAGAGCTTTGCAGCACCCTACTAGTCACTGCCTGCCATTCTGAAAAGGACCTGTTAATTCTTACTCTTTGCTTCCTGTCTGCCAACCAGTTCTCTATCCATGTCAATACCCCCAATGCCACGTGCTCTAATTTTGCACACTAATCACTTGTGTAGAACCTTGTCAAAGGCTTTTTGAAAGTCCAGATACACCACATCCACTGGCTCTCCCTTATCTATTCCATTTGTAACATCCTCAATAAATTCCAGAAGATTAGTCAAGCATGATTTCCCTTTCATAAATTCATGCTGACTTTGACCGTTCCTGTCACTGCTTTCCAAATGTGCTGCTATAACTTTAATAATGGACTCAAGCATCTTTCCTACTACCAATGTAAAGCTAACTGGACTATAATTCCCTGTTTTCTCTCTCCCTCCTTTCTTATAAAGTGGAGTTACATTGACTACCCTCCAGTCCACGGGAACTGATCCAGAGTCGAAAGAACATTGGAAAATGATCACCAATGCATCCACAATTTCTAGGGCCACCTCCTTGAGTACACTGGATGTGGACCATCAGGCCCTGGGAATTTATGTGCCTTCAATCCAAACAGTTTGCCTAACACCATTTCCTGACTAATGTTGATTCCCTTGAGTTCCTCCCTCCCACTAGATCCTCGGTCCACTAGTATTTCTGGGAGATTGTTTGTGTCTTCCTTAGTGAAGACAGAAGTACTGTTTTACCATTTCCTTATTTACCATTATAAATTCATCTCTCTCTGATTGTAAGGGACCTACTGTACATTTGTCTTCACTAATCTTTTCTTTTTTACATATATAAAGCAGCTTATAGTCAGCTTTTATATTCCCCATAAGCTTTCTTTCATGCTCCCCCCCCCCACTCTTAATTAACCCCTTTGTCCTCCTTAGTTGAGTTCTAAATTTCTCCCAGACCTCCACTTCTGCTTCCTCTGCCTCACCCTTGGATTTAACATTATCCTTGATTTCCCTTGTTAGCCACGGTTGAGCTGCCTTCCCCGTTTTATTCCCCGACAGTGATGAACAATTTTTGGAGATCATCCATGCGGTCTTTAAATGTTTGCCATTGCATCTCCACCGTCAACCCTTTAAGTATAAATTTGCCCGTCTATCCAAGCCAATTCCCGTCCCATACCTTCAAAGTCTCCTTTCTTCTGTAAGATGCATCTGTAAAATTGGTGAGAGTCATTGGAGACATGGCAAGTTTTATTTGTCCTTTGAAGAAGTAGAAACGCTGGCATGTTTCCTAGGCCATTTTTGTTCTGATTATGTTACTTCTCCCATGCAATGCTTGATCTTTAGTAACCTGCAGGTTATTGATCAGAGTGTCATGATGGCTTTTAGTAATGAAAGGAACATGGTTAGCCTTTCCTCAGTTAGAGATATTTTCATCACCTGGCGCTTAGGCTATGGCAGGATAGGTGCCGATATATGTGCAAACTGGCATGTTCCTGAGGTCCGTCATCTATCAAGGGCAACTTTCTGATTTTCTTCCAAGTATTGTTGTTTATGTGCATATATTGGTTGCCTTAATTTCATGCTACAGTAACCACATTTTTGAGTATAAGTATTCTATTGTCTATTAACAGCAATGGTGCATCACAAATTCATGGAATATGTGTGCTATAAACGCAAATCTTTCATCCCTCTCCAGGCCTGGACATTCTTGGCTTTGATCTGCATGGGTGCTTCCTGGGTACTTTCAGAGCAAGTGCCAAACAGCAACTCTAAAGGGCCTGTCCCACTTATGTGTCCTTGGCACGCAAATTACGCGACCTCGTGGTCGCGTTGAGCCGCACGGGCACTGAGAAGCGTGGGGGGGTATGTAGTTGTGCGCGACATCGCGCGGGGCTGCGAAATATTGGTCGTGAACGAAATCTTCGCGCACCAACGGCCTGGCGCGGAACTGATGGCTAAAGTGGGACAGGCCCAAGACGCAATGTCTCACCTCCAACAGCACCAGAAGCAAGCAAACGATCGCCGAACTCAGCCTGGGGCTCACGGCCGTTGCGGTCCGGATCTGCCCCCACCTACTCCGAGTGCGGGGCCAAGAAAATTGAAGATAGACACGAAATGCAGGAGTAACTCAGTGGGACCGGTAGCATCTCTGGAGAGAAGCAATGGGTGATGTTTCGGGTCAAGACCCTTCTTTCAGACTGAAGTAGGGTCTCGACACGAAACATCACCCATTCCTTCTGCATTTTGTGTCTATCTTCAAACAACGTCACGCACTCCAGACGGCTGTGCGGTCAAATGAAATTGTGCGCGACGCTCGCGGGACCGTTGTGGCTCAACGCGACCACGTGGTCGCGTAATTAGCGTGCCAAGGACACGTAAGTTGGACAGGAGCTTAACATTCTACTAGATTCACAGATTATACACCAGTGGAAGTCTATGAAAATCCAAGCAGTCCATGAACCATTCTGTTAACCCCGCTCTACTTGCTGAGGGGATGTGAGGAGGGGGGGGCGTGGAGAAGGGGGAGAGGAGTGGAGTGGGGAGAAAGGAGGGAGAGGGGGGAAGGGAAGAAGGGGGGAGAGGGGAGGGGGGAAGGGAAGGGAGGAAGTGGAGAAGGAGGGATGGGGGCGGGAGGGGGGAAGAGAGGGGTGGAGGGGAGAGGAGAGTTCAGTCTACACTCACTGAATTCATCCCTGTGAAAATTTAGATACGATGATTGGATCTGGAAGCGGACCAATACATCTGCAAATAAAACTGAACGACTCAGACATCTTTTCATTTGCACAATTGATTTTATTGTATTCATTTTAATGTTTAAAATCCATGCATTGACGGAAGAATATTTTACAGCCCATCTGTGGTCTCTGACCCCAACCCTAACCCTAACCCTAACCCTAACCGGGTGTCACCCGCAGGACAACATATGTCAGCGTGTGATAGGGCACACAGACACCCAGATGTTGCCCCTGGATTTTGAACATTCCAAAATCTAGGGGCGACAGGGAGACACCGTGCGTCACCCGCGCATCACCACATGCGTCACCACGCATCACGATCTGACCACGGCGCTACAACCACGACGGGATACTGAGTTGGATGATCAGCCATGATCATATTGAATGGTGGTGCAGGCTCGAAGGGCCGAATGGCCTACTCCTGCACCTATTTTCTATGTTTTCCATGTAACCTCTTTTCAGGTTGTCGCCGAAAATGTCGCCCAAGTGGGATAGGCCATTTAGACATCTGAGAAGGTTCAGCATGTCCACAAGGATTCTCTCAAATGTTTATAGATGTGCTATAGAAAGTATTCTGATGCGATGCATCTCACCCTGTTTTGGTAATTGGTCTGTTCTTGACAGCCTGAACTTGCAGAGAGTGGAGAACATAACCCATTTCGTCAAAGGCTCAACACTGCCTCCATCCAGTCCACCTTCGTGGTGTTTTGTGCCAAGAAGGCTGGAAGTATCATCAGGGATTCCTGCAAGCCTGCTCATTCACTGTTTCTCCCTCCACCTTCAGAGAGAGGCTACAGCAGCTTGAAAGTTGGGACTTTAAACTTAAGAACACCTTCTTCCTCAATGCTGCCCAACCCCTGAACCAATCACCTTGCTCACTCTTCCTTCCCGGAGGTGCTGCCATGTATAACCATATAACCAGATAACAATTACAGCACGGAAACAGGCCATCTCGGCCCTACAAGTCCATGCCGAACAATTATTTTCCCTTAGTCCCACCTGCCTGCACTCATACCATAACCCTCCATTCCCTTCTCATCCATATGCCTATCCAATTTATTTTTAAATGATACCAACGAATCTGCCTCCACCACTTCCACTGGAAGCTCATTCCACACTGCTACCACTCTCTGAGTAAAGAAGTTCCCCCTCATGTTACCCCTAAACTTCTGCCCCTTAATTCTGAAGTCATGTCCTCTTGCTTGAATCTTCCCTATTCTCAAAGGGAAAAGCTTGTCCACATCACTTCTGTCTATCCCTCTCATCATTTTAAAGACCTCTATCAAGTCCCCCCTTAACCTTCTGCGCTCCAGAGAATAAAGACCTAACTTATTCAACCTTTCTCTGTAACTTAATGGTTGAAACCCAGGCAACATTCTAGTAAATCTCCTCTGTACTCTCTCTATTTTGTTGACATCCTTCCTATAATTGGGCGACCAAAATTGTACACCATACTCCAGATTTGGTCTCACCAATGCCTTGTACAATTTTAACATTACATCCCAGCTTCTATACTCAATGCTCTGATTTATAAAGGCTAGCATACCAAAAGCTTTCTTTACCACCCTATCTATATGAGATTCCACCTTCAAGGAACTATGCACGGTTATTCCCAGATCCCTCTGTTCAACTGCATTCTTCAATTCCCTACCATTTACCATGTACGTCCTATTTTGATTTGTCCTGCCAAGGTGTAGCACCTCACATTTATCAGCATTAAACTCCATCTGCCATCTTTCAGCCCATTCTTCCAAATGGCCTAAATCACTCTGTAGACTTTGGAAATCCTCTTCATTATCCACAACACCCCCTATTCTTGGTATCATCTACATACTTACTAATCCAATATACCACACTTTCATCCAGATCATTGATGTACATGACAAACAACAAAGGACCCAACACAGATCCCTGAGGCACCCCACTAGTCACCTGCCTCCAACCCGATAAACAGCCATCCACCATTACCCTCTGGCTTCTCCCATTCAGCCACTGTTGAATCCACCTTGCTACTCCTGCATTTATACCCAACAGTTGAACCTTCTTAACCAACCTTCCATGATGAACCTTGTCAAAGGCCTTACTAAAGTCCATATAGACAACATCCACTGCTTTACCCTCGTCAATTTCCCTAGTAACCTCTTCAAAAAATTCAAGAAGATTAGTCAAACATGACCTTCCAGGCACAAATCCATGTTGACTGTTCCTAATCAGACCTTGTTTATCCAGATGTTTATAAATATTATCTCTAAGTATCTTTTCCATTAATTTGCCCACCACTGAAGTCAATCTAGCAGGTCTATAATTGCTAGGTTTACTCTTAGACTTCCGGTGGCGCTATGGAGTAGGAGAGACTCGCACCAACTAGCTCCGGGAAAAAAACGAAAAAACCGTGAAAAAAGACAGGTCCTACCTGCTGAAAACGGCACCGATTGTTTTGAAGTAAGTTTGTGACGTCATCAGGCGCGCGACACCGGCAGAATGTCGACACAACATACTCCCCCTCCCAAGGCGAGAAAAACCGGCAAGGCTAAAGAGGTAGGCCCAACTGAAGCCTCGGCCTCAGTTTTAACAGCATCCCAAGAAGATATCTCAAAGAAGAAAAAGACTGAAATGGAAGAATTAAAACATTTTCTTACACAGGAAATCTCTAATTTATCTAATTCTATTAATTTTTTAATGGAAGAACTAAAAAATCTTAAACAGAACTTCAAGGAAGAGTTGAAATCTTTTTAAAATGAAATTAAAGAACAAATTAAAGAAGAGGTTACAGATACTGTACATGAAGTTCTGGAAGACTGGAAATTAAAAGTAGAAGAAAATCTGACTCAAAATATTGAAGAAGTACATGATAAACTGAACTCGATGGAATCTAGAATTGATTCTTAGTTGGAACCTATCCACCAGACATTAAATCAACACCAAGAGATTGTAAAGGAATTAGAGGAGATCGCTGAGACAAGCACCGAAACTACAAAAAAACTTATCGCCGAGAACAAACGTCTATCAAAGTTATTGCATCAAATAACCGAAAAATGTACTGACTTGGAGGGACGACAGAGGCGCCAGAATTTAAGAATCGTGGGCATCCAGGAAGACAGAGAGGGGAGTCGTGACCCGTGAATTTGCTGCAGAGCTACTGAAAAAAGTCTTGAACCTCGATCAAGCACCATTACTTGCCCGAGCACACAGAGTATCGAGACGTCGCCCAAGGGAGGGCGCCCCTCCAAGACAACTGATAGTAAAGGTGCAATATGACCATGTTTTGGATGATATGATGAAGAAAATTGTCCAAAGCAGAAATCTCATATTTGAAGGAGATAAGATTAGTATATTTAGAGATTATCCTGTGGAAGTTGCCAAGAAGAGAGCATTGTTTACAGAAACAAGAAGAATACCGAAGAACATAAAAGATTTGAGATACGGACTGTTATACCCCGCAACATTAAGAGTTACTTACAAGAAGAAGGAACACTTCTTCATCAAGCACACAGAAGCACTTGAATTCGCCAAGAGTATCGAGGATAAGACCGAAGATTGAATAATATTCAACATTCAACACTTACCTGGATATTGTTATCCTGCAGAGAAGATATGGAACTCTACACTCTAAATATTTAAGAGATGCCCAAAATCTGCAACAAGAAATGGGCAAATATCTTGCTACTGATATATAATATTTACATTTTAGTACTAATTTCTAACAACTATTAATAATCAAGAATACTAATTAATACTAATTATTGCTAACTAGATCAACTAAGAATTAATTAAAAGTATGAAATATATGTAAAGTATGATCCAGGTATTTTATAATTAAAAATGTACGGTGGTTCTCTCTCTGATATTTTTGATTTTGAGTATTCTTTGACAAATGTTTATGTTATACGAGACTAACATTTCAATTTGAGACTAATAATTATATCATTAATGGAATATAACCATTATTTCCTTCCCATCCCCCATAAATTGCTTGCACTGAATTTGAAACTTTTCTTTTAAGGAAAGTACGGAGCTAGTAATTTTTTTTAACCAAAAGCTACGGAAGTCCTTAGATGCTTAGCCACATTAGGGTGGCTATCACTAACTGCACTAATCTTAGCTGTAGGTTTTTTCTTTTTCAACCTTTTACACATTACTAATATAATTTTTTATTACCTCTTTTACCTTATGATATATTATATTTTGTATTTGGAGTGGAATTACATATTTTATTTAGGGAGATACGTTCGGATGGAAAACAGACGAGACTTAAAACTCATCTACCTGATGTTCGCGTATAAGGTAGGGTTGAGGGTGCCGAGCCATCTGCTCTAACCACTCTAAACACAAGATGCAAGACGTGAATAGGAAAATTGGGGGTGAAGGAATTAAATTCTGTAGTTGGAATGTTAAGGGAATTAATGAACCTATTAAAAGAGGCAAAGTGTTAGCTCATTTAAAATCATTGAAAACAGATATAATATTTCTCCAGGAGACACACCTGAAAAAGGAAGCACAACATAGATTGAAAGCAAAATGGATTGCTAAAGCGTACCACTCCTCATTCACACATAAATCTAGAGGGGTTGCAATATTAATTCGTAAAGGTATACCCTTTAAACATATATCAACGATAGAAGATATTGAAGGCAGATATATTGTAATAAAAGGGGAGTTATACTCAAAAAAGGTGACTCTCCTTAATGTGTATGGACCAAATTTTGATAGCCCCCTGTTTTTTAAGAGGATACTCAACAATATCCCGGAATGTACACAACAAAACTTAATAATCGGTGGAGACTTAAATTGTACATTGGATGCTTATTTGGATAGATCATCAACTCAAAGAAAACTAAAATCCCAATCAAGTGAATTTCTAAACTCATATATTAATACTACCAACATTAAGGATGTTTGGAGAATTGAAAATCCATCGGGTCGAGAATATTCATTTTACTCACCAGTACATAAAACCTACTCAAGGATAGATTATTTTTATGTAGACTCAAAACTTATCCCATTTACCTATAACTCGCAATATCATAATATCATAATCTCAGAACATGCTCCATTAACATTTATGATTAAACTAAACGGAATGGTCGAGACACAGCCACAATGGAGACTTAATCTTAAAATAAAAGGTATGTAATGAATACCTCGTAAAACAGATTAATATGTTTTTTGAGGCTAATGATAGCCCTGAAATCTCTGCTTCCCTTCTTTGGGAAACATTTAAAGCATTTGTGCGAGGAGCATTAATCTCTTCTCAATCATTTCTTAACAAAGAGAATAGGGCCAAACAACAGAAATTGGAAATGGAAATAAGGCAATTAGACATAGAAAATGCAGCAGCACCATCCATGATAAAACACAATAAAATTGCAGTACTGAAATATAAATTGAACAAGATATACTCAGACCAAGTTATAAAACTTTATCAACATACAAAACAATTACATTTTGAATTTGGTGATAAACCACAAAGACTATTAGCGCGACAACTTCGTAAACTGGACGGGGAAAAAACAATTTACAAAATTAGAACAGACAAGGGAGAAACACTAACACTGCCTAAAGATATTAATGATAGATTTTTACAATACTATCAAAAGTTGTACTCATCTAAAATGACAGAACAATCAGCAGGAATGGAAACATTTCTACAGAAATGTAATCTTGTGGGTTTAGATCAGAAAGAGAGAGAATCATTGGGTGCTGAAATTACGATAAAAGACATCGAAGAGTCAATTAAATCTTTAAAAAATGGAAAGGCTGCAGGTCCTGATGGCCTAAGTTCTGAATTTTATAAAAAAAATTATGATCTGGTTTCTCCACGCCTACAGACACTTTACAAATATGCTTACACTCAACAGAAACTCCCAGAAACTCTAAATGAATCTACAATCATACTCATACCAAAAACGGATAAGGATCTTCAAGACCCAGGTTCATACAGAGCTATAGCCCTTTTAAATACTGATCAGAAAATACTAACTAAAATTCTATCTCATAGATTGAGCTTAGTGATTAACAAATTAATACACTCCGACCAAACAGGTTTTATTCCAAAACGTTACTCATTTTATAATCTGAGAAGACTATTCAATATTATATACTCCAAAAGAATTCCTAATGCAGATCTAGCAATCATTTCGTTAGATGCTGAAAAAGCATTTGACCAGGTTGAATGGCCATATTTATTTTCGGTGATGGAAATTTTTCAATTGGGAGAGAAGTACTGTGCATGGGTTAAATTGTTATACTCTAATCCAACAGCTAGAATATTAACAAACCAAATGTTATCAACTAAATTTAACCTCTCTAGAGGTTGTAGACAAGGATGTTCACTATCCCCACTATTATTTGCTCTTGCAATCGAACCCTTAGCAGAAAACGTTAGAACCCATACAGGAATATACGGATATAACACTAGAGAAACAAGGAATAAAATTTCCTTATTTGCAGATGATGTACTAATATATATTACAAATTTAGAAACTAGTATTCCAAATCTATTAAATTTAATAACTCAATTTGGTCAGTTCTCAGGATATAGAATTAATTGGAATAAAAGTGAAATCATGCCAATAACAAAACTCAATCTACATACATTACAACAATCCCCTTTTAAAATAGTTAAAGATAAATTTAAATACTTAGGAATCTATGTAACTAAGACATATACCTCTTTATTTAAACTAAATGTTCCACCCTTACTGAATAAACTACACAAGAATATTCAATACTGGAAAACACTTCCCATTTCAATGCTTGGTAGAATTAATGCTATAAAAATGATCTTCTTACCGCAACTACTGTACCTATTTCAATTAATCCCGATATATATCCCAAAAACTTTTTTCAAAAAAGTCGACTCCATTGTTACAAGTTTTATCTGGGATTATAAGAATCATAGAATAAGTAAAAAACATTTATGTAAGTCAAAGATAAATGGGGGTTTGGCTTTGCCAAATTTCTTGTTTTATTTTTGGGCAGTCCATATTAAAAACATGAATTTCTGGCTGGAAGAATTGGATCAACAACCAGATTGGTTAAAGATGGAAAAGGAAGACTGTTTACCTTTTGAAATTGGACCGATCATATTCGCTACCACAAAACTGCACAAAAAAACCTATAAGGAGAACCCCATAATACATAGTGGAATACGAATTTGGAAACAATTAAAAAAAGTTTTTAAATTGAATAATATACCACTATGCCTTCCCATTGTAAATAATCCCTTATTCAAACCATCCTTTTTGGATAAGGGTTTCACACAATGGAAAAATTATGGAATTAAAAAGATTGGACATCTTTATGGGGAAGGCACTTTTCTTTCATTTCAGGAGCTACAACAGAATCATGGACTGCACTCAAATAATTTCTTCAGATATCTACAAATTAGAGATTATGTTAAATCTAACACGCAAGCCTACAGGACTAGGGAACGAGAAATCCTTGATGAATGTTTGAACAAGCATCCTAACACTGAAAAATTAATAGCTTATATTTATAACACCCTTCTAAACAACGAGGTACATCCGACGGAACCATATAGACATACATGGGAAAATGAATTAGGTCATCCTATAACGAAAGATTTGTGGGACGAAAGTTTACAACATATACATCAATGTTCGTTAAATGCCAGACATGCTTTAATACAATTTAAAGTCTTACATAGATTACACTACTCTAAAATAAAACTAAATAGAATCTTCCCACAAATCTCTCCTATTTGTGATAAATGTCTACATCTAGATGCTAATTTAACACATACGTTTGCAAATTGTATAAAAATTAAACATTTCTGGACTGATATTTTTGAAATAATTTCAAAAGTTATTAATACAAAACTGGATCCAAACTCAAAATTAATAATACTTGGAATATCAGAGCAAAGTTTAACACTCACAACAAGCCAAAGACATTTCCTCGACTACAGTATAATAACCGGGAACAAATTAATATTAAAATTTTGGAAAGGCCCTACGACCCCACAATTAAAATGTGGATTGTGGAAATGTCAGAGACCCTATATCTAGAAAGAATTAGACTTGTCTTTATGGACAAACAAGAACTTTTTGTTAAAATATGGGTTCCATTCATTAATTATCTGACGGGATAGATTGCCCGGCACGAAAACCCAACTGAAACCTGAACTGAGGATTAGATGAAAAGTCATACTTTATAATCTACGAACCTATCTCCAATGACATATTATAAGTAATCCATTCCACCTTTTTTGTTGTTTTTGATATTTGTAACCTTTCTCTCTCTTTCTCTCTTTTTCTATATTTTTAAAAAAACACTAGAAGTAGAGGTAATCGACAATTGAAAATTTTAATAATGTATGACTGATGTATATGAAAAGTTGTTTATACTATAATATGCAACTATACTTTATAATATGTCTACTTCTAATAAAAATATTATTAAAAAAAAAAAAACCCTTTTAAAACAATGGAACAACATGCGCAGGCCGCCAATCCTCGGGGACTATTCCTGTTTCTAATGACATTTGAAATATTTCTGTCATAGCCCCGGCTATTTCTACACTAACTTCCCTCAATGTCCTAGGGAATATCCTGTCAGGACCTGGAGACTTATCCACTTTTATATTTTTCAAAAGTGTCAGTACTTCTTTTACTTTGAAACTCATAGTATCCATAGCTACTCTACTAGTTTCCCTTACCTCACATAATTTAATATCCTTCTCCTTGGTGAATACCGAAGAAAATAAATTGTTCAATATCTCCCCCATCTCTTTTGGCTCTGCAGATAGCTGTCCACTCTGTCTCTCCAATGGACCAATTTTATCCCTTGTTATCCTTTTGCTATTAATATAGCTGTAGAAACCCTTTGGATTTACTTTCACCTTACTTGCCAAAGCAACCTCATATCTTCATTTAGCTTTTCTAATTTCTTTCTTAAGATTATTTTTACATTCCTTATACTCCTCAAGCACCTCATTTACTTCATGCTGCCAATAATTATTGTAGATCTCCCTCTTTTTCCGAACAAGATGTCCAATTTCCCTTGAAAACCAGGGCCCTTTCCAATTTTTACTGTTTCCTTTCAACCGAACACGAACATAAAGATTCTGTACTCTTAAAATTTCCCCTTTAAATGTCCTCCATTTCTCTTCTACATCCTTCCCATAAAACAAAATGTCCCAGTTCACTCCTTTTAAATCATTTCACATCTGATCAAAGTTAGCCTTTCTCCAATCAAAAATCTCAACCCTAGGTCCAGTTCTGACCCTCTCCATAAATATATTGAAACTAATGGTATTGTGATCACTGGACCCGAAGTGCTCCCCAACGCATACCTCCGCCACCTGTCCCGTCTCATTTCCTAACAGGAGGTCCAGCACTGCCCCTCCTCTAGTAAATACCTCTATGTATTGCTGCAAAAAAACTATCCTGCACACATTTTACAAACTCCAAACCATCCAGCCCATTTACAGAATGTGTTTCCCAGTCTATGTGTGGAAAGTTGAAATCTCCCACAATCACTACCTTGTGCTTACTACTAATATCTGCTATCTCCTTACATATTTGCTCTTCCAATTCTCGATCTCCATTTGGCGGTCTATAATACACCCCTATAAGTGTTGCTACACCTTTCCCACTTCACAGTTCCACCCAAATAGCCTCCCTAGATGAGCCCTCCAATCTATCCTGCCAAAGCACTGCTGTAATATCTTCCCTGACTAGCAATGCAACACCTCCACCTCTTGCCCCTCCAATTCTATCACACCTGAAGCTACGAAATCCTGGAATATTTAGTTTCCAATCACACCCCTCCTGCAACCATGTTTCACTGATCGCCACAACATCATACTTCCAGGTGTCTATCCAGACTCTAAGCTCATCCACCTTTCTTACAATGCTCCTAGCATTAAAATATACACATTTAAGAAACCCCCCGCCTCTTATTCTCTGTTTATTTCCTTTTTCTGCTTTCTCCTCTTGTGTCCGAGTGCTTCCCTTTTCTGCTTCCTGCCTCCCATTCTGTCTACTAGCTTTCTCTATTTGAGTCCCTCGCATCAACCATTCTAGTTTAAAGTCTCCCCAGTAGCCTTTGCAAATTTCCCCGCCAGGATATTGGTCCCCCTCGGGTTCAAGTGCAACCCATCCTTTCTGTACAGGTCCCACCTTCCCCAAAAGAAGTCCCAATGATCCAGAAACTTGGTGCTGAACTTTTACTTTTTTCTTCATTCGATTATTCAATTATTGAACTTCAATTTTTTTTGCAGTATTTCAAATCGCACTGCAATCATGCAACATTCTTTCCTTTTGCACTCATATTATTGTTGTATTTATCATTACTGTATGTATACTATTTACTCTGTGACTTTCATGTGAACAAGAAATTTCATTGCACCTGGGTGTATATGACAACAAACCAGTCTGATTTGATCTGAACTATTCTGAATAAGATCTGATCCAATCTCTGGATCTGTGCAGCGCTCACTGCCACGGCAAGTACTCTGTTATGGCGATTTTTCAGCGGACTGCCGGTGACTGTCAAGTTGCCTGAAAAACTGGGAACTGGAACGGCGACTGTCAGAGTGGAACACACACACACACACACAAACACATCGCAAAGGCGGGGGCCAAGGCAAGCGGGGGCTGTCTAAAAAATTCCCACGTTGCAAAGCCAAGGTGATACAGACACACACTGTGATGAACAGGAAGGTTGGTGCTGTAAAAAGACTACTAACGCACAGTGTACGGTAAGTCCTTTAAAAGACGGGGGGAGAGGGGGGAGAATGGGGGAGAAGGAGACAAATTTTAAGAAGCCAGATATACACTGCTGTGAAGCTCGGCAGACATTTAACATTACCGGTCGGTTCCTTGGTTCTGAAAACGACTGCTTACCTTTTTTTCCCCCCAATGAGCTAATGAAATTCACCGGACAGCACCGGCTACAACCTATGAGAACCTCTGAGAACCTTCGACCTCCTGCCAACCCACTAGGACCCCATTGTGACCCACCTACGGCTCGAGAATTCTCACTAATCTCCATGGTGACTTCATTCTAGTCGTCGCTGATTTTTCAACATGTTGAAAAATTCTCGGTGACCATAATGAGGCCGTGACTAATTCCCAAAATGTGCGAACTCCTCAAGACCATGAAGGTGACTCCCTGACAACCACCTGCGAACGTGGCGACCATGTGGTGACTGCAAAGTCTCCTGCAGTCACCCAAAAAGTTACATAAGTGGGACAGGCCCATTACATTTCACCCAGCCTCATATTTGACAATATTGCCATCACCCCTGAACGCAGTATCTCCTTTCTTCAAGTCGAGATTACCTCTTGCTCTACACATGATCTATGATATGGACATTATTATGGCCAGGTCTGCTGATTCTGCACAATTTCCTGTGGGATTGTGATGGACTTCTCCATGCACCACAACATATTGCATCCAGCAAAGGAGGCCTGATAACTCGCTAACCAGCCTGCAGTATTCACATCGGCCTTGTCATGTATACATCCCAAATGTGGTTATCACCTGAATCCTCTGGGGCAGTATAAACACCCCTTTGCCTCCGATCAGCACTGCACAGTTCCCTTTCCCTGGTGCCTGGTATATCTTCATGGCACATTACCCTATTAATCTAATTACCTTAAGGGCCTGTCCCACTTGGGTGTCATTTGCGCGTCACGCAGATGGTGCGTGAGGATTTTGAGAATCCCAAAATCCTGGGGCACCGCGCACTACTGCGTGTCACTACCCATGCCACCACATCTCACCATACGCCATGCGTGTGTAATGCATGCCATGCGTGCCTGTATGTGTGTTGGAATCTTGAGCAAAACACAGTTCTGGCGGGTCAGGCAGCGTCTATGGAGGGAATGGACAGAGGGGAGAGGGGACAAAGCTGGAAAAGAGACGTGGGAGTGGGGCAAAGCCTGGCAATTGATAAGTGAGTGAAGGGAGAATGATAGATGGGTGAAGTAAGTGACAAAGATTAGAGATGAAAAGGAGACAAAGGGTGTCAGATAAGGAGAGAAAATTCCTTTTATATTTTCCTTTCAAAATGAATTTGCTCGTGGCTCAGTATTTCCAGAGATTATTACCTTTTCGGTTCTGTTTATTAACGTAGTCTCTAGCTGCTCCAATTTCCTCTGCAGACCCACTTTCCTAGTTCTTCCTACATCATTGGTACCCATATGGATCATGATGACCGGATATTTCCCCTCCCACTCCAGATTCCTCTGCTAGTTAGATGAGGTGAACCGAACCTGGGCACCAGGCAGGCAACACAGCCCTTGGGACTCTCGATCTTTGCGACAGAAAATTGTGTCTATTCCCCTGACTATACTATCTCCAATGCCAACTACATGTCTCTTCTCCCTCCCCTCTTGAATGGCCCTGTGATCCATCGTGTCATGTTTGGGTTTCATGTGGATTGTACCTTTAAGGCTGAATCCCCTCTGCCATTGGTGCATCGCAAGGTGTTTATAGAATAGGGTTGCTCACTTGTCAATATTATGGCCGCAGTTCTTGTTGATACATGTTGATGATGCAGATCTGGAATATAGGAATATAAATTCAAAGCATGCAGATAAATTGTAATTCAGGATGCAATTAATAATGCGGAGTACAAGTACAAATGCAGATGCAGGAAGGACTGGACTGTGGAGGTCTTAGATGAATTTTAACTTTTAATGGACGATTGAAAAAGAGGGAGGTTTGATGGGAAGAATGAGAAGAGATAATATTGATTGAATTGAATTGAATTGAATACCTTTATTGTTATTCAGACCTTACGGTCTGAACGAAATTTCGTGCCTGCAGTCATACATACAATCATACAATAATAAACAACAATAGACACAAATTAACACCACCACAGTGTATCCTCCAAGCACCTCCTCACTGTGGTGGAGGCAAAAATCTTAGGGTTACTGTCTCTTCCCTCCTCTTCTCCCTCTGCGCTGAGGCGATTCCCCACCGGGCAATGGCACAACAGTCCCGCGGCTCACCGAACCCCGCAAACGGGCCAGTTCAAACACCGCGGCCCGGGGGTGGTCGAAGCTGCCGCCCTCCAGTCCAGCACACGCAGCCGCTGGCCCGCGGCTCAACCCAGGACTCAGGTCACCGCCGCCAGAATGCCGTCCCAGCCACCAGAGCACCGTTCCAGCCCCAAGCCGGATCGCCCTCATGTGAGTACCGTTCTCCCTCGGGCTGGGCCACTCCGACGGGAGTGCCGTTCTCCCTCGGGCTGGGCCACTCCGACGGGAGTGCCATTCTCCCTCGGGCTGGGCCACTCCGACGGGAGTGCCGTTCTCCCTCGGGCTGGGCCACTCCGACGGGAGTGCCGTTCTCCCTCGGGCTGGGCCACTCCGACGGGAGTGCCGTTCTCCCTCGGGCTGGGCCACTCCGACGGGCCACAGCCCCTCACGGGAAAGTCTCTCAGCCCCTCGCCAGGCCGCTCTCACGAGAGCGCAGTTCCAGCCCCGGGCTGGGCCACCCTCACGGGAGCTCAGGGCGAGTCCCGTCAGCTGCCTCCAGAGTCCCGAGGTCGCCAGCTCCGCCATTAGGCCTCAGCGTAGACGGAGGCAGAGAAGGAGGATACGACAAAAAGGTCGTATTCCCCCGAAGGGAGAGACAGCAAGCCCCGTTTCACCCCCCCCCCCCACATAAACACGACCTAAAAACCAAAAATGTAACTAGACAAAACGAAAAAAACAACACAAAAAAGTAAAAGACAAACGGACTGCAGGCGAGCCGCAGCCGTTCCCAGCGCCGCCACTTCCGGAGTTTATTAACTCCTTTGGCAAAATTAAAGGAGACCCAGCCACAAACAAACCTGGATGTGTGTTTGCACACATCATTGAACATAAAATATAACAGTTACAGCCAAACATGGTGCCAAGTTAAACTAATCTCCGCTGTGTGCATGTGATCCATTTGCTTATCTAAAAACCTCTTAAATGCCATTATCATATCTGCCTCCACTACCAACCCTGGCAAGCACCCACGATGCTTTGTGTAAAAAACTTGCCTGCACATCTCCTTTAAACTCTGCCCCTCTCACCTTAAAGCTTTGACTACTCTTTGACATTTCCAACATGGGAAAAGGTTCTGACTGTCTACCCTATCAAACTTTATATGAAGGTGGCAAGCAAGATGAAGATGGTGTTGAAATGCATATGTGCTCTTTTCGATTTTAATAATACAGGATACGTTTCAATTATACAAAATTGAGTGCAAAAGCAAGTAATGTAAGCTAAACTTCATACTTTAAAATAATATTACAGTCTTGGATATGTTGCTGATAATGAATGTCTAGATTGAAAAAAAATAGTATAATACGGATTTTCCTCAAAGTATAGGAGGTTAAAAGAAAAATGATGGATTGTAATGATCTGGAAACAAATTCAATTGTCACATTAAATGGACAATAGGATGAATACTAGGATACAGGTCCATGGGAAAAGAAAATGCAAATTCATGAATGAGATTATTCTGTGAAAGAGCCAACAAAGACCAATGTTCAGTCTTGCATCATTTTATGATTCAATGACAGAGCTTTCCCACAGATCAATATTGAAAATCATCTTTCTAGGTCTATAAAAAAATCTGTTTGGTTGAACAATGGGCTCAGGGATTTGACCATTTTTGTGTTCTGTATGATGTTTCCACATGGTGGCGCTTCGATGGCAACCTCACCTACAGTCTGTCTGTCAGTCCTTTTTGTCTTTTTTTTGTTATTTTTAGTGTGTTTAAAGAGTTTATGTTAATATTCTCTGGTTGTTTTATGTGAGGGGTGGGGGGGTGGGCGGGGGCAACGGGGGAAACTTTTTTTCAATCTCTTACCTTGCTGGAGATGTGATTGCTTTCAGGGCCGTATCTCCGGTCGCTCTGTGGCCTAACATTGTGGAGCTGGAGGCCTTGCTCGGGACTGACTTTGAGTCCCACCGTGGTGTGTGGACTTACCATCACCGCCGATTCCTTGCCTGGGATCGACGCTCTAACAGTGACCTGTGGACTTTAACATTGCGGAGCTCGAAGTCTCGGGTTGTGACCGATTCGGGAATTTCCAACGACGCAGAAGGTTCGACAAGCCCCAACCCTGGGTAGATTGCCTGGTGTGGGGGAGCTGAGATCCGCCCCCAATGCAGGAGCTTGATCACCCCGACGAGGAGGCCCACCGCCGGCTACGGGATTAAGATCGTCCCATCAACGGAAGGTTAGAGGCCCCCGACTGCTGGACGACAAAGAAGAGAAGAGATTGAACTTTTTTTCACCTTTCGTCATAGTGAGGAATGTGGAGGAGTCACTGTGGTGGATATTTCTGTTAAAATATATTTTGTGTGTTCTGGAGAGGGAATGGGCTATAAAAAAGAAATAGTTCACAAAACCATTTTTAATTTATATAAATTAGAGTGGGGAAGGTGTTTATGGGGAAGGTGTCACTTTAAAAATGAAGAGCTGGCCATTTAGTACAGAAATTACGTGAAATCTTTCCTCTCAGGGAACATGAGTCTTTATAACTTTTCCTCAAAGAGCAGTTAAAGCAGTCTGTAAATATTTTTAAGGTGGAGGTAGATAGATTCTTGATAAGCAAGGGAACAAAGTGCAGCCAGGAATGTGGAATTGAGCTTAATTTTATTTAATTTTATTAAATGATGGAACAACCTTGAAGAACTGTGTGGTCTAATTCTGCTCCTAATTTTTTGTGTGTGCATATGTTTGTGTGTCCATATGCATTATTACTTAATAACAAGAAAAACATATAAACACGTCTCAATCCCCCGTGCTCACCTTCATTTGTCTTTTTTCTAGGTAATTTGGTTACCCCATTCATACAAATGGGTGCTCCTAGATGTACCATGCATGGCTGAGGAGGCAGACACAGCTTGTTAATTAATGTCACTGGTAGCAATGGTGAGCAATGATGGAAACACTCCAGCTATCCATCACTTCTGTATGCAACTGCTGCTAGCCATTAGTACCTTCCAACCCCCTCATTGCTTTTGTTATTGATTAATAATCAAAATCTGAAGTGTTCCAGGTCAATTTTAGCTTAAATGCAACATCTGAAATAAAGAATCTAGGAAATCGAAGCAGAAAAAGGTTATTCCACAATTAAACATGACTTAATTATGCATGTTCTATCGTCCACTTCTGTTATTGTCTATCATTGTACTTTCTCAACTTCAGTTTCTCTATCCTGCCACATCTCCACCTCTACTGATTCTTCAGATGTTCATAAATCTATACATCTTCTTCCTTAATGCACCCGACCTTCCACAACTGGGACAAATAATTCCTAAGATCAATAACTGAATGAGTTCTTGGTGGGTGACATATTTTTCCTGAACAGATCCAGGATCTAACCCTCCCAGCATCAATCCTCTCTTAGAATTGTCGATTTTCCAATTAAATTACCTCTCAAAATTCTATACGTCAGATACAGATTCAAATTAATGTATTACACCAGGGTGCATTGAAATTCCTTGTTCGTATGATGTTCACAGAGTAAACAGTATACATACAATAATGATCAATATAACAATAAATACGACAAATGTAAAATAGCAGAATAGTACACGATTGTATTGTAAAATCCAAAGTAGTGCAAAATAAATTTTAAGTTCAATAATGGAATAACAGTATAAATTAGGGTTAAGCGTAAGAGCATGCAACAGCAGCTCCGAGAAGGAGGTGGAGAGGAGGCGATTGGAATTGGTTCATGCATTGGATAGCATTGGTTCAGGAGTTGGATAGCAGTAGAGTGCGAGCTGATGAGCGCCCTGTTTGAATACTTTCTACGACACATTTGTAGTTTGAGAGAATCCTCGTGAATGTGGCAAATCTCCGTCGAAGCCAAAGAAAGTAAATGGGGGTACTCCATTCTCTTAATCACCACTTCAGTGTGAAGGGACATGGTTCAGTTACTGGTGAGATAGATGCCTAGGAACTTTGTTGCCATCTCTTCAGCATCTTTTTTTCTACGATACGATACGATAGAACTTTATTCAACCCCGGAGGGAAATTGGTCTGCCATCAGTCACAACACTCGACAAGGTACACGACAGCTTGAAATTAAAAGTGAATACAAAAAGAAAAAGATAAGCGACTGTTGGCTGGCTGCCGTGTGCACAGCGCCTTCACCGGAATGAACTAACAAACAAACAAACAGACGCAGAAGTAACCCTGGGAAGAAGATTCTAAAACTAGAATGCCCCCCCCCCTTCCCCACACTGGGTCCCCCTTTGTTCTCCCACCGTCCCTCATGGCAGTCCCCCCATGCTGGGTCCTCCATTGTTCTTCACAGCAGTCCCGCCATGCCAGGTCTCCATGGCGTTCCCCTCCCCCCTCATGTTCAGCGATCGCTGATCGCATATCAATCGCGAGGCCCCAACGCCACTGTTCCCGATGCTGCCGAGGCTCCACCATCGCCGAGGCTCCCGTTTTTGCCGAGGCTCACGCTGCCGCCGAGGTACCCGCAGCTGCCACTGAGGCTCCCATCACTGCCACTGCTGCAGCTCCTTCGTCCCAGGCAGGCCTCGCCACCCAGCTTCTCCACAGTCCCTAGGGAGGCTTGTGGGGCGAGTCGGGCCAAGCGGGGCTTGTTCCGGTCGGCGGCATGGTTGTTCGGTGAATGGAATGGGCCCGCCGCATGCGCAACTCCCCGGGATATTCCCGTCGCGCCAGGACGGATAAAGGCAGTTGTGTTCAACCCTTTGATCCTTACATTGCCTTCATATTTCAAGTATTTTGCTTAAGATTCCAGCATCTACAGTTTCTTTGGTCTCCAATCAACTGTTTTATCTTGCTAGGTCATGTCATGATAATACATTCTCGATCTCTTTCCTATACTCATTATGATATTTCCTATGTCATTATCTATATAACTAAAAGTCTTATCTTGACCACTTCCTGACTGCGCTGTATATTGATTTTAGAAAAAAAGCTACCAAATATTGCTATGATTTTTGGCCATCTTACTCACAGTCCTCCTCCGCTGAGGTGGCCCTGCGGATATTTCCAATCGATTAAAAATAAAAAAGTTATTAGTGTTTAAAAAATCTTGAGATCAACTGATTGGTCCTCTCGCCTATAAATCACCACGATGAAGGTAATGTCCTTACTGGGGTGGGGGGGAGGGGGGGCAGGACTATAAAACCCTGGATGTGAGTCAGTCACTCTGGAAGATCGCTAGGGAGAGTCCACAACTGTGATTCTAAGCTGTGAAACAACTGAACTGTGAGTCTGCAATGTACTTGCAATAAATGGTTTGTTAACCCTTAATGACAATGCAATGACTTGTTTGGCAATTTGGTGGCCTGCACTCTGCTTGAAATACTATGAAATTGAATTTTGTGGCCTGCACTCTGCTTGAAATGCTATGAAATTGAATGTGGTATCCTGCACTCTGCTTGAAATGCTATGACATTGAATGTGGTGGCCTGCACTCTTCTTGAAATTCTATGAAATTGAATGTGGTGGCCTGCACTTTGCTTGAAAAGAATTTCAAGGAATATCCGTGAGTGAACTGCCAGCCAACCAGCCCTGAGTGATTGATCTGCCAGCCCACCAGCCCTGAGCTGCCAGCCCAGCAGCCCTGAGTGACTAAGCTGCCAGCCCACCAGGCCTGAGTGACTGAGCTGCCAGCCGACCAGACCTGAGTAGTCTAGTAATCTATTAAAAATACTGTTCATTGCCTTGATTCAAACATATCAAGCATTACTGTTCTATAAGCATCTAAATATTAACCTAATATGCTTCCAATAATTGATAGAAAATTAAATTTCAATAATAATTTTTTCTTATTGGTCTTTTAAAAAAAAATTGCAATCTTACATGTGATAACGTTGAGCAAGAATTGAGTTATTACCACATTAGTGTTGGTTGCAATGTTACGGCTTATTTGGCGTCATTCAGATGCCTGAAGCAGAAGTACAGTGTTCAAATCCCTTTCCAAAGATCTGAGCACAAAAACTTGGCTGATGCTCCAGCTACAAGAATACCATATTTACAAGGTGATGTCTTCTGGAATAGCTATTAAACTGAAACGCCTTCTATAACAACATGTTAAAGTGCAGGGGAGTTATTTATTGATTCCTAACTCAATATAATTTACTTAACACATCATATGCTTTCCTACTCAGATCATATGGTTTACACATTGTTCTTTAGCAAGAACTTGCTCTGTGCAAACTAACTGCTATTTATTCTACATCACAACAAATGGTGCAAGAAAGGAGGGAATAGCGTTAAGGTGAGATTTTATTAGTTTAGTTAGTTTAGAGATATAGCGAGGAAGCAGGCCCTTCGGCCCACCGAGTCCACAGCAACCAGCAATCCCCGCACATTAATACTATCTTACACACACTAGGGACAATTTACACTTATACCAAGCCAATTTACCTAGATACCTGTACGTCATTGGAGTGTGGGTGGAAACCAAAGATCTCAGAGAAAACCCACACGGTCATGGGGAGAACGTATAAACTCCATAGAGACTGCACCCATAGTCAGTATTGAACCCGGGTCTCTGGTGCCTCAAGTGCTGTAAGGCAGTAACTCTACCGCTGTGCCACAGTGCTGCCCTGGGCAAAGATTAAAGATATCCAAGGCAACTTTTTTCACATAGGGAGCAGTGGGTGTCTGGAATGCTCTGCCAGGGGTGCTGTTAGAGGCAGATACGGTAGTGATGTTCAAGGCTTTTAGGTATGTACATGGATATGCAGGAGATGGAGAGATATGGATCATGTGCAGGCAGGTGACATCGGTTAATCTTGGCATCATGCTCGGCATAGACATTTAACCAAAAGGCCTGTTTCTATGCTACTTTTCTGTGTACTGTAACAATATATCAAAATAATTTTAGTCTTTAAAATTGTCCAGGACATCAGAAAAATATGTAAGAAAACCACAAATAAATGAAAGTCCTTCCCTCTTTCAGACACATTCCAAATATTTAAAACATTTGTTTTCATGTCTTTAAATCTTTTACAGATGAATTTCACTCTGCTGGAATTAAGTGGGTATTGCGCACAAATATGTTATAAATTAGGTCAAATTTGTGCTGTTATTGTTAATTTAATTGACAATATCAAAACAGGGATAATATACATTTTACTTGTCAAGTTAAATATGTCTGTGGTCGTGAGTGAAATAATTCTTCCTATATTCATTCATCGCCAGTGCTGATTCTTTGTTGATTTAGCTGAGGGGGAATGTGCAACAAACTGTTTTGTACCTTCAGTCTCCAAATTTCGGAATTATAACCATTGACATGCCATTGTAACAATTGCCTTTCTCATGCTAGCCATTGTCTGACTCTGTTGAAGTCAGGCAGTGAATTAAATGTTAAATTCATCCAACATTATGCCCTGTCTCATTTTCACCAGGGACTAGATCAAGACAACACAAACTAATGTAATATTTTTATAATGCCAGACAGATGTTCATTCTAACCCAGCTAGATTCAGATTCAAACCAAGGCCCAGAGATGTGTTTTATCCATTAACACTTTAAACTTTGTTTCACTGATAAAAACAAATCCAATAACTATGAAATAATAATGCCTTTCATGTCTCTGTTTTTAAAGGTGCTACTCTGCTTTTTAAATTGATAGAGATGAATATCTCACATAAATACATAAATATGTCTAGACGAGCACTTCACTGTTATGACACTAACTGCTTTTCAAACATAATTTATTGCCTGTAAAACATTTTGAAAAGCTGTGAAGATGTGAAAAAAGTAATAGTTAATTTAAATATTTTTCGGTTAAATTTATCCTGTGATTCTCTAAATTATAGAGCTCAGCAGGAATACTACATACAGACCCTTCTACCTTTACACAAATTTCACTTTACTTCTGATTTTCACACAGTATCTTGTTTAGTAAATCAGTTATATAATCCCTGCTGAGAATTAATAGATGAAAATAGACCCTTCTTCAGATCACAGGCCTGACCTGAAATGTTCCCTATCCCTGTTCTCCAGAAAAGCTGAGATTCTCCAGCATTTTGTGTCAATTCCGGTTGTGAACTTATTTTAATTTCCACAAATAAATAGTGTTGTCTATTTTGGCTTGTTGCTCAATCAAACAAAGCTTAAATGTATACTGCATTTTCACCAGCAAAATATAGTTGGATTGCCTCTTGTGTCACCGTGAATTGGTTAAGAGTGACACAAAAACAATTTAAATGCTTAACATTGGAACAATTTATACCTTGACAACATGATAACACTTTCTCCTTAGTTGCTACACTAATTCATATATCAAGAGTTGATAGTGACCTTTTCAAATGACGTCAGTAAAGATACTAAAGGACAGTCATTTTGTTTTTGTTATTTTGACATCATCAAGACCAAATATAGACCAGGCGTCTGTTTTACTGAACAGTTGCGCTCGGTCCACCAAGGCTTGCTGCATCTCCCTGTTGCTAACCATTTTAACTCCCCTTCCTACAATGACCTTTTTGACCTTGGACTTCTGCATTGCCAGAGTGAGGCCACATGTAAACGTGACGTAGAGCAGCTCATATTCCACTTTTGTAGCTTACAACCTAATGGTATGAACACTGAATTCTCAATTTTAGGTAACTTACCAAATAACACCCACTCCCAACATTTTCCCCCATTTCCCCCATGTGCCTTACCTGGATGCACACCCGTTTCTCCAACAATCCTGTCTCCTTTTCCTCTTCCCACAGTCCTACCAATATCCCTTCCTTTGGCTTGAAATTTCATGCTTCTTCTCCTCTCTACTGCCTTATATCTTTTCATCTCTGGTCTTTGTTCAGCCATCTGCCAACCAAAACCCTCCTCCCTCGTATCCACCCAACATTTGTCAGGCTTTGTTAAGTCCCCACCTCTCTTCCAGTTTTTTTACCCCTACTATGATCAGCCTACAGAAGGGTCTCGAGATGAAAGATCGCGTATCCTTGTCTCCAGAGATGCTGCCTGTTTTTTTGTGTCTTTGCTTTATGTAAATTTTTGCAAATCTGTTCCTATTGTCGACATCTTAGCTTCTTCCATACTGTACACAATGTAACAAAATATCAATGCATTCATAACTTTGTATTTTCTATGAATCGTCTTATTCTCTCTTTATTTTGTATCTTCTCATTATTGCCAACAGCTCTGTCCAATGCCCGGATTGAAAATGCCCTGCTCCCAAAACAGGTACCAAAACATTTGGAAACAAAAACAGATGTGAGCTAAGTAAGTATCCCTGACATTTTGCTTCTCTGCTTTGGAGAAGGGAATGGGTTTCTTCAATTGTGTTTTGCAATGATTCGCCATTGTCTAGGAATTCAGTAATTAGATAATCTTGAGCACACACCTATATTTCATCTCTCTACAGCATCCAGTTAATGAAAAATTAATGAGTATCTACCAACGTCAATCTGATTCTTACCACCTCAGAAACTAAATTTTAAGTCTAAAGGTCATCTGAATAATATCTGACGCGGCCTTATCTGAACTTATTCCATCCTTTTCTAATTGATATCAACTGTGGTCTTGGAGGTTGGTCTGAATCTATCTTGGTTAAGAAATAAAGACAAATGTTTACATAGAATATTTTCCATCACCATAAAGACACCCCAAAATGAGTAACATGAAATTAACTATATTTGAGCTGCAATCCTTGTTATAAAGCAGAAAACACAGTAGTCAAATTGTACATTGCAAATTCCCACAAACAACTGTATGCTAATTATCAAATCTTTGTTTTAGTGATTTTGATTGAGAGACAAGTGTTGGCCAGGAAAGTTTAGAGATATGAAATAGTCTTGTATTTTTTACATTCACCTGAGACAAATCATGGCGCTTTCCTTTAACCTCTCCTCTGAAGGGTAATACCTCCAACAGTGTAGCACTTCCTCACTGGAGCATTAGCCCAGGGTCTTGGGACTAGAATTTGAACCCAAGCCTCCATGATACAAAGGCAAGAACTCCATTCTCTTCAAAAACCATGGCTTTTGCAAACTTAGCAAGTAACATATAGTTGGAGCAGATTTTCTTCCAGTTACATTGAAAAAGAATCAAAAAGTTTGTGAAAGCAGAAAATCATAAAAATTGGCTGTAATACTCAATCAAAAATAATAGGTGCCCAGCTCTCAAATTGATGGAAGAATTCAAATTTCCATTATTTGCAGTATTTTAATTTTTTATTTTCACATTCTTATGAATGTATGGAAGAATGTATTTCTGTTTTTAGCTGCAAAATTCTGAAGATAACATATAGCTCCACTAAAGTGGTTGTTGCTGTCAGAGTCTGCATCCATAATGTTCAAATTATATTTTGAGAAAAGGAAATTCCAACTCTACCATGGATCGGTTTAGCCATTTTGTGCAGAGCTGTGAAAGATACATTACTGCAGCATTATTCAATGCACACACATCCATTATCTGAATGGACTTTATGTAACCGGTGATGGCCATTGCGAATTATTTCTTATTGCTGTACGTCACACTTATCTTTCTCCTGGCAGATATTTTTTTCCCTTAACTTCACTTTACTTGTGTTTGCATCAGCCTCACCAGGCATGGCTGTAACGAGTTGGCTTCCCAGCTTTGCTCCATTCTGTCGCATGAGCAATCCAGTGAGCGGCACAGAAAACTAGCAGCTGGTGCTCTGCTGAGTGGAAGGCAGTGTCTTGGTCTTCCCTCAGGATCACCCAGAAGCAATGTGGATCTCAATGGAAGGCTTCACTGTTTTCTCATTGCGTGAATATCTAAAATGCTGGCTATACTGGCCTGCTGCTCAGATGGTTTCCCGACCATAAAGATATTACATTTTATCATTTTTGACAGACAGCATGGATTCAAAGGAAACAGGAGACTGATAAAGTGAACGATCCATAGCTTTCTGACAGTTCAAAGAATATGCTGCTTTATCATAAATTGGAATAGTTAAGGGGCTGGCCCACTGTGGTGACCTAATTGCAGAGTTTAGAAGAGTTTAGGAGAGTTTGAAAAAAGTGTCATGTTGAAGACCTCCTTCGACTATGTAGAGGACCTCCTTTGACCTCCTTCGACTATTTTGAAGACTAGCTTTGACTAGCTTCGGGAAATTTGGACACCGAATAGTGGAGAGTGAAGATGACCTCCTTCGAATTACTGTAAATTGCTAGTTTCTAAGCTTCCCCCTCGTCCAGTTTCAGTAAAAACACTGAACCAAGCACTTGATTCATCTTTGTTTTACCAAAACCGCGTTACAGTTTAACTACTGTACCTATCCCACCGAGGGTTCGATCCTCGTGTCTGCCTGTTCAAGCCCTCTAGGCCTCGCTCAGACAGAGACACTCCAGAGTTTCACGCAGTCCAAGAGTGCTCTCCCAGAAGATCGACACTGAGCCTCGTGGTAGCGGACTTTTATATGTCCCGAGACCTCGAGGGGCCGAACCACATGGGGGTGGTCTCTTAATAACCTAACTACAGATATCGATTAACCCCATACATAACAGGTATCCCCCTAACCCAATGACACAACAGATCAATACATTGTATTCAAAACGAACTATGAGATGAAGCCAACTTAGAAACATTTACCCTGATTTACAGAAAACCCAGAGAAGGCTCAACACCTCATCCAATCAACACTCGACAAAGTCAAACTCTGCTACATTATTTACAATTATTTACAAGGAGTATGTCTGATTTGCAGCAACCCAATCCATTCTATGCATTTTGAACCTAATTGACAGGGTTTGTAGATATTCCTATTCTTTTCTTGCAAATTGTATCTAAGCTCCAGACACTCTGGCACCTCTTCGCAGCTTGTCTCAGCTCTGCAGAGAGCGACTCCAAATTGACCAAATCTCCCAACAACCCTGAAACTTTACCCCTTTTTGAAGTCCTAGCTGCTCCAATTTTGCCAGGATTAACATTCCTTCCTTTTATCATAATGATAACCCATGATTAATGATAACCAAAATGGCTCAATAATCAGCTAACCAGATATACATGTGTGCTTAACATTTCCCATCTATCAGTAACACAAGATGATAATGTTTCTTAGAATCTTGTCAAGCATCCCGAGTTTTCATGGGCATAACTTCACAAGTTCTGTCTGAGGAGTCCTCACCTCCAGAGTTTTCATGGGCGCGAACTCCCTCCATCCGTGTTACTGCCCAGTCTTCCATCATCTTTCACAGTTGAACCTAAACCCTAGAAAATCCTGAAAAACTTGGGACAAAGCAAGTTACCATCATGCACTCATGCTTTCCCACACATTTGCTATAATTCCATTTCACTCGAACCTATTCCTATTCTATTATTTATTGACTATATCCCTATTCCTATTCTGTTCCCTAATATACTATTTATTATTCTAGGATCTACACTAATTAGTCTTCTTCATACTCACACGATGTTAGAATATGTATATCTGTTGACAGGTAATCATATAAATTTCAGCTGGGTTCAGTCCAGATTTCCCTGCAGGCGTGACTCTAATTTAAAGCAAACCATGATAAATGTTCCAATTTAACCAAATTCAGTCTCAGCCTATAATTTGCAATTTCAAATTTCAATGCCCATTTCATCTTTCTCATTCCACAGCATTGTAGCTGGTAATACAATTCAACTCCAACTCCTGTGCAATTCCCAGCTGTTCAAATTTAAACAATCAATTTCCTTTGCTATTAATTTTATCCTAAATCCAATCAAAAATACCAAATCCAGGGATAATTCCTTTCCACCTTGATAATAGAAGTCGCTTTACCATCAAGGGTTAAACAATTTAAATCCATTGGACAAATATGCATCGGCTCTGCTATTCTCAATACAATTCAAGTTTCCCCCTACAGTTAACCAAGTCTTTCCTCCAGTACCTCTTCTTATTTACGTATGCACTCCTCACTATGGTAACTCGTTACTATGTTGATTCTCTACTATGTTGGCTCTTTACTCTTTTAGCACCTTACTATATTGGATTCGTTTTCTGTCTAGGGGTTCTCACTTTTATTCTATTGGCTTCGTTCTTTGTCTAGGGGTTCTCGCTGGTACTAGTTCTTAACTACTGAATAATTCCTTAGTCCTGTCTCATAAAGGGAAGTCCTGCTGCTAACAGTTCCTCTTTTGACCATTTCCAATTCCAAGTCCAATTTCAATTTCAATTCCCATTTTAATTTTCAAGTTTAATTCAAATTTTAATCCCGATTTTAATTCCAACTCTCATATTCCCTAAGTAATTCCATGTTACCAGATCTTCCCAAGTTCCATCCTTCTTGATGCCCTTTGAACAATCCTTTCCATCTTTGTCTGCCTTTCTGAGGATGAGATAATAACAATGTCAGTTAATAACCAAACTCCAATTAGTCCTGTCAGATTCCACAAATCTATTCCAAATCTCAATTTTTTTTAAAGTCCCTCGAATTCATCATTGTACAATTTCGAGACCCAATCCAAAATTTATAAATTTATTTCTAATAACCATAATTTAGACGCGATTCAGGTAGTTTACTCCAAATCACAGAGAAATATTTTATTTGAAATCTGTCCGTAAAAGTGAGGTTTGTTCAAGAAGTCGTTATAAGTTATTGGCGTTGTTTCTTTCAAAGATGATTAAAGTGTCCTTTATTCTCCTTCCTTTCTTTCTCCAGTAGCTACGTGATATTAAAGTTGGGCACTCGGGTAGGTCCTTCTCTTCTTCCTTTCTGATGATAGTTTCAGTTACTAGGGAGTGGAGATACTGAGGAGCATGTTGCTCTGCCTGCTGGCCTTCCCAAATGTCTTAAAGGGGCAGGACAGTATCAGTTCATCCTGCTGGTCACCTTTTTCTGGGGTGCTACAATACCTTTTGCTGTCTTCTTCCCGTTCTTAGGGGTCTGTGCATTCTTGAAAGGACAAAGGACATTTATTGTCATATACACCAATTGGTGTAGTGAAATTTGAGTTGCCATTGCCGCACACCAATAAAATAAACACAACATTATAGAATTTAACATTAAACATAAAAACATCCCCTCACAATGTTTCCCACTGTGATGGAAGGCAATAAAAGTTCAGTCCTCTTCCTCTTGTTCACCCATGGTCATAGCCTTTTGAGGCCTCCACAGTCGCCACTAAGGCAGCCCGATGTTTCAGGCCCTCTCACCCTCCGTACTCTGGAGTTTACCACACGGCGACCCAGGAAAGGCATCGTCCGCTTCGCGATGGTGCTTCAATGCTGCGCCGCTGCTGAAGCTGAAGCTCTGGGCGGTCTCAGGCTGGAAACGCAGCTCCAGTCCAGTTGGTAGGCCGCGAGGAGAGGGCGAAGATGCGGCTCGGAGGAAAGATGCATTTCCGACCAGGTAGGGACTGAGAAAAACAGTCGTCCCCTCACCCCCCCCCCCCCCCACATCTCAAATAAAAAGACTAGAAGACCTCCAAAACAAAACTTTTTAACACACTAAAAAATTTAAACAAGTGTGAAAGGATGATCAGCTGCAGGCTGGGTAGCCATACACAACAGCACTCTTTTACCTCACTCCCCAGATGGTCTCTCCTTGATATACTGTCCTGCAGGCACAAATTCAGCAATACATTAATTGGATATTCGGCTTGTATTCGCTAGAATTTAGAAGGGGATTTAGAGGGGGATCTTATAGAAACTTACAAAATTCTTAAGGGGTTGGACAGGCTAGATGCAGGAAGATTGTTCCCGATGTTGGGGAAGTCCAGAACAAGGGGTCACAGTTTAAGGATAAGGGGGAAATCTTTTAGGACCGAGATGAGGAAAACTTTTTTCACACAGAGAGTGGTGGGTCTCTGGAATTCTCTGCCACAGAATGTAGTTGAGGCCAGTTCATTGGCTATATTTAAGAGGGAGTTAGATGTGGCCCTTGTGGCTAAAGGGATCAGGGGGTATGGAGAGAAGGCAGGTACAGGATACTGAGTTGGATGATCAGCCGAAGGGCCGAATGGCCTACTCCTGAACCTATTTTCTATGTTTCTATGTTTCTATGTTTCTAATATCTTCTTTCCCCACTCCCATTCCTCCTGCACGGTAAATTTGTTTCTTCTCTCCCTAGTGCCATTTCCATTCCTTTGTTGCCATCCCTTTTCATGGTAGCTACTATGTTTCCCTGTCATACTTCCTTTTAGTGAGGGTTCTTTGTGAGTTGGATTCTATGTTTCTTCTCCTACTTGGAAGGGGTGGTGTTCCTTTTAATGCAAAGTGCTTTTTCTCAGGGCATGTGAGGACGCCTTTAATTTTAACAGATGGTATTGCAGCTAACTGGCAGGTCAGGGCTACCGGAATGGGTTGGACTGTTGGAATGTCCTTTCCCCCTGATCCCCCTGCCAATGTCCCCGTCCTATACTTTTGGGGTCCCAAGAGCCTCGGTACCCTCTTGGAATCCATCGGTTTCTGTGACCTCGTGGCCACCTTCTCTGCCCCCTTCCTTCCTGATGATATTCTCTCATGGGACACGACCAACTCCAGTGTCCTAATCCCCCGCAACTAAAACACTGATCGGGCCAGATTGCTCTTCAACCTCGCCAGCCAAACCTAGGAATGGTCGGTTATTTCAATGGGGAGGTCTATCCAGGCCTTGAGGTCTTCTTCCTACTTATCCTCGTATTTTCTTATTTCTTTTATTCGAATCTCTAATTTCCGGGCTGCCGTTGAACCAGTCTGACTGTCTGTGGTCTGGGGGCCATTTATACCTGATGCGGGCATCTCCCTACAAACACATTGTCTACAAGGAGTCCTTACTAAATCCTCTTCCGCGGTGAATTGTTCTGACATAATAATATAATCCATGTCTGGACCAATCCAACCATATTCTCCCCATATCTCACCCACTGAAAGGCTATTTGTTTTATCCCAGTACTTCAAGAAGGATTCTTTTATCATTTCGCTACTGGAATCCCTAATTTGTTTTGGCACTCATGTCGATGGAGTCTTCTTTCTAGCTCCTTGGTTTCCCCTATTGTCCTCCACCTGTAGGGCAATCCTAGGAGATAGAAGATGTCTCCCCGATGTCTGTATTTCATATTTTAAATTTACGGGGAGGAGCAGAGGATAACGCTGACTCCTCCCATGTGCCCCGCTCGCAGGCTGTGCACAGTTTCTCCGAATTAGGAACATGAGAGTTATGTGAGGAATACTGAGGCTCTATCTCTACTTTGAAGATTTCTGCACACCCTGACATATGATAAATATCTCTCCCTTCAAGATGTGCAGACCCTATTTCATTCTTACCGAATTTACCCAATTTAATTTTTGTCGGTACCTTCCCTTTAAGAACTGTCTCAGCAATCTCCCTTCCCAAAGATGACTCTCTCTCCTGCTCCTGCTCCTGCTCCTGCTCCTGCTCCTGCTCCTGCTCCTGCTCCTGCTCCTGCTCCTGCTCCTGCTCCTGCTCCTGCTCCTGCTCCTGCTCCTGCTCCTGCTGTTGGCTTACTAATTCTCCTTGTCCCCATTCTGAAATGTCCTGAGATGGATCAGTTCTATCATTTTCTCCTATTCCCAATTCACCAAGTCGCCATTCTTAGGGTGGACAGCAAAAAATATTCCCATATTTTTTAACGTTTGTCTCTATATAGTTTATCATGATTAAAGACTTTATTCCCTCCAATGGCCAAAGTTGGTATTTCAAAATTGCATTTAATTTCCCCAATAATCCTCTCAGTCTATACGTTTCATTTGGAAGCTCCCGCAAATTATCCTTATCGGGCTTTCCAATATGTTTGATCGATCCTTCTCAGAGACATTCCCCATTCTCGGAACAATCAACACAACACAAATTACAAAATAAAGGTTACAGACACTAACACCTCCTTCTCTCAGGTGGAGAGGAATCACTCCTCCTCTCAGACTCCAGGATCAGTGGAATCTTTCCCACACAATGGTCAACGATCTTTCCGATTCACACTTACTCTAGCAAATGCTTCCTTTCAATTGTCTCCCAGTCACTCATATTCCATCACTCCTGTTTAATTATTCAAACTACTCGCTCCTATGGAGGGAAGGAAATAGCAACATTTGGGGGTCGAGACCCTTCTTCAGCTTCAGTCTCAACCCGAAACGTTGCTTATTTCCTTCGCTCCATAGATGCTGCCTCACCCGCTGAGTTTCTCCAGCATTTTTATCTACCTTCGATTTTCCAGCATCTGCAGTTCCTTCTTAAACGTTATAGAGCTGAAACTATCTTTTCTGCTGTTGTATCCTTTGACAGATTTTCTCACTATCCACAACTCCAACAATTTTTGTGTATTTGGAAAACATACCACTTACAGTAACTTATCTACAGTTTCATCCAAATCATTTGTAAATATCAGAAACAAAAGAGGTCCCAGAACTGATGCTTGAAAAACATCACTGGTCATAGACTTCAGGTCAGAATAATATTGTTCCACCACTATCCTCAGTCTTCCAACAATTTTGAATCCAATTCACTGTCATTGTGGATGCCCCACATCATTGTGGATGCAACATGCCTCACTCTTCTGCAACAGCCCACCATTAGCAACTTTGTCAAGTGGCTCACCAAAGTCCACTGATGTATGATTGATGGTTTATTTCATTCCAGGGCCCACTGCATGTACATTTTAATATAAAGGTGTCAGGAAAAGGACATGCTATCCAGTAGTAACAACCAGGTTGTATGTGGATACCCAGGAAACGGGTATGGGCTGTACCTTTAGTAAAATGTACAGGGGTGTTCGGAAAGAGGAGGGGTAAAAGTGAAATGAGGGACTCAGGGATGGGAGGTGATGAATGAAGGAGGGGACTGGGATGGATAGTCGGAGAAATTAGTGTGCATTTTGGTGGGAAGTGGGCACAGGGAAGGGAGAAGAAACTAGAAAATTCAGTTCATATCTTCAGGTTGTATGCTTCCCAAGTGTATGCCCTCACTCCCATTCCCACCACCCCCACCCCTTTCTGTTCTTGAACTGTTCCATTACCAGAATGAGGCCACATGCAAATTTGAGAAACATCAACTCATATTCTGCTTGAATAGTTTTCGATCAAATGTATGAACATTAGCCTCGAGATGACTTGGACAGGTTGGGGGAGTGGGCAGATGCATGGCAGGTGAAGTTTAATGCGGATAAATGTGAGGTTATCCACTTTGGTAGCAAAAACAGGAAGGCAGATCACTATCTAAATGGCGTCAAGTTGGGAAAAGGGGAAGTATAACGGGATCTGGGGGTCCTTGTACATCAGTCTATGAAAGTAATCATGCAGGTACAGCAGACAGTGAAGAAATTGAATGGCATGTTGGCCTTTATAACAAGAGGAATCGAATATAAGAGTACAGAGGTCCTTCTGCAGTTGTACAGAGCCCTGGTGAGACCACACCTGGAGTATTGTGTGCAGTTGTGGTCCCCTAAATTGAGGAAGGACATTCTTGCTATTGAGGAAGTGCAGCGTAGGTTTACAAGGTTAATTCCCGGGATGACGGGACTGTCATATGCTGAGAGAATGGAGCAGCTGGGCTTGTACACTCTGGAGTTTAGAAGGATGAGAGGGCATCTCATTGAAGCATATAAGATTGTTAAGGGCTTGGACATGCTAGAGGCAGGAAACATGTTCCCGATGTTGGGGGTCGACCAGGGGCCACAGTTTAAGCATAAGGAGTAAGCCATTTAGAACGGAGGCTAGGAAACACTTTTTCTCACAGAGAGTGGTGAGTCTGTGGAATTCTCTGCCTCAGAGGGCGGTGGAGGCAGGTTCTCTGGATGCTTTCAAGAGAGAGCTAGTTAGGGCTCTTAAAAATAGCGGAATCAGGGGATATGGGGAGAAGGCAGGAACGGGGTACTGATTGGGATGATCAGCCATGATCACATTGAATGGCGGTGCTGGCTCGAAGGGCCAAATGGCCTACTCCTGCACCTATTGTCTATTGTCTAGTGTCTATTTACGTGTCTGGCAAACACTTATTTTCCATTGACGCCACCAACTCTAATCATTGCTGAACGAGTTGAAGAGACGCTATTTACCAAGGCCCTGGGATTTTTAATCAAGGAACATGGGCAGTAGACAGCTGAATTGTCATTCATTGAAATCAAACATTTGAATTTGTCTTTGAGCAATCTGAATGCCTCTCTGGTTTAGCAAAGAAATGAGAAACATAAGTTCTGAAGACTTCACTCAAAATGCCCTGCCGCCACCTGCAGCAATTCCGCCTGTTTTTTTTCTTCCTTAAAACATAATTGATGAGATAGTTCTTAAAAGTGGACTATGGAAAAAAATAAAACTGAAAGAAAAATAAATGATTGATATTAACCTGCTATGATAGTTGTTTGGAACAGATTAACCTAATGCCCTTCCATCGATCACCTTTATTTTTTATTATACCACTCATAAGCTAAGCTGCAAGTATGAGTATCACCACAGGGAGAATATGTTTTCTAATGAAAAATGCTAAAATTACTTATTTTAAGGTACGATGACTTTTCTAGCAATAATATAACATGTTATATGCGAGATCACAAAATATTTTGTGTGTCCAGGTAACCTTGGTGGCACAGCCATAGAATTGCTGCCTTACAGCGCCAGAGACCCATGTTTAATCCCGACTACGGGTGCTGACTGTACAGAGTTTGTACTTTCTCTCTGTGACCGCGTGGGTTTTCTCCGAAATCTTCGGTTTCCTCCCACATGCCAAAGACGTACAGGTATGTGTGTTCAAGAAGGAACTGCAGATGCTGGAAAATCGAAGGTACACAAAAATGCTGGAGAAACTCAGCGGGTGCAGCAGCATCTATGGAGCGAAGGAAATAGGCAATGTTTCGGGCCGAAACCCTTCTTCAGGGTTTCGGCCCAAAACGTTGCCTATTTCCTTCGCTCCACAGATGCTGCTGCACTGCTGAGTTTCTCCAGCATTTTTGTGTACCCCACGTATGTATGTTAATTGACTTGATGTATGTGTAAATTGTCCCTAGTGTGTGTAGGATGGTGTTAATGTGCGGGGATCGCTGGTCAGTGCGGACACGGTGAGCCGAAGGGCCTGTTTCCATGCTGTATCCCTAAGCTAAATTAAACTAAGTTAGTAACAAAGAAAGGAAACCTCATGTGTGGATTATATAGGCATCAGGATGAGCTAGCCAACTGGATTCAAGTTTGTAGACATGAGGAACTAGAGATGTTGATTTACATAAAATGAGTGAACTGAGGAGTTGTGTAAGTAGCGGTCTCTGCAGAAAATGGAAAGGGGTGGGGATGAGAAGATGTGAATGGTGGTGGGATCATGTTGGTATTGCATGCAGTTCTGATTACCCTGCTACAGGATGTAACCTGGTTTTCACCTAATAGAGTCATGGAGACATACAGCATGGAAACAGGCCCTTTGACCTTTGAAACTTGACCATGTTGACCAAGATACCCTATTTTGTTACTGATTTTAACCGTCATAACATGAGGTTTTCCCACAGGCTTTATCCACCAAAATGGTATACATTTGTTGTGTTGCAAGTGCTAGGCAAATCTGATCTGAGAATGGGAATGGGATGACGTGGTATCCCTTCATTAACAATGTGTCTCATTGTGTATTCCTCATTGTAAACTGCATGTTTTACATCCCAATAATTTTAATTATCTTTGGATGACAAACTGATAACGGATCTATAGCTTGAAACGATTACACACTTTGCTTATGTAATGTAGCTGGTTTATGTACATAAATCTCATTAATGTTTGCTTCCAAACACTAACTGTTTGAGGTGTAAAGTATTTAAGTTAACATAGTAATGAAGCAAGTTACACATGTCAGTATCAAAGTCAAACATTACATTTTCAAAACCTTTCCAATCAAATATAAACTAAATAGTGCCACACATTTAATTTCTATTCAGGCTCTCAAATTCTATTTTTCAAACCAATCACTAGAAACAGACAGGAACCAATTTTGCAGCTGTCAAGTGAATCAAGAACAGAGTATGTTTTGAAAGTTGTCAAAGCCCTTTAACAGTCAAAGCCATAAATGAATTGCCATGATGATTTGATTAACTGGAAGGAAAAACTAATGCAAGAATATTTCTTTTTCAGGAATTTTAACATCTGCTTCAGAAGAAAATATATCACCTAACGAACTATTGACTAAAATGCAATAGACATTTTGCTAAACATGTGGCAAAAAAAAAGTTGCCGAAGGTAATTACTTAAATTGAATGGTAGATATCTTGCTGTTGATTTACTGGGAATCTTGATGTGTGGCTTGATTGGATAAGCCAGCCATACGAACACTGACTGTTTCAGCAGTCTGATTGTCACTAAGAACACACTTGCCTCCCCAATAACTGTGTTGTGTCAGTACTCAGTTACGTTTCAATATGCAAACATCTTCAGGAATTCCATCTGCATGAAGATATTATAAATGTAATCTGACTTGGCTCACTTGAACTTCACCATCCCTTGGTTGGTTCAGCAGCAGCAGTCACAGTTGGAAATCAGTACATGCTGATTTGTAGATTGAATGAAAAATACTGCATGGAAACAGGCTCTTCAGCCCACCGAGTCTACGTCAATCATTGATTACCCGTTCATACTAGGTCTATCTCATCCCACTTTTGTATTCACTCCCTACACTCTAGGGGCAATTTACAGAGGCCAATTAACCTATAAACCATACAACTTTGAGATGTGGGAGGAAACCGGAGCACCTAGAGGAAAGAAGGGAATGTACAAACTCCATACAGGAAGCAGCCGATGTCAAGATCAAACCAGGGTCTCAATAATGATAATAATAATAATATATTTTATTGTCATTGCACGTCAGTGCAACGAGATTTAGTATGCAGCTTCCAACCGATGTAAAAGAAAAGTAAAATAAATAAATAAGCTGTGTGATGTGACCATCCGAGGGAGACAGTCCAGGGGGGGTGGGGGGCACTCAGCAGGGCTGGTTCAGAGCCGCTATAGCTCTGGGAATAAAGCTGTTTCTGAGTCTGGAGGTTCGGGCGTAGAAGGCCTTGTAACGTCTGCCGGAGGGAAGTAGTTCAAACAGTTCGTTACAAGGGTGTGAGGAGTCTTTATGGATGCTGACGGCCTTCCTGAGGCACCGTGAGTGGTAGATGCCCTCCAAGGCTGGTAGCTGTGTCCCAATGATCCTCGGCGCTCTGTGGACGACGTGCTGAAGAGCTCTCCTCTCCGCCTCCGTGCAGCTGAGATACCACACAGAGATGCCATACGTTAATATGCTCTCTGTGGTGCAGCGGTAGAACGTTGTCAGCAGCTGTTGGGGCAGACCAGTCTTTTTTAATGTCCTCAGGAAGAACAGTCATTGCTGTGCCTTCTTGACCAGCGCAGCGGTGTTGGTGGACCATGTGAGGTCCTCTGAAATGTGAGTGCCCAGAAACTTAAAGCTGGACACTCTCTCCACACTTTCCCCGTAAATGGAGATTGGGGCGTATTCTCCATTATGGAACCTCCTGAAGTCAATAATCAGCTCCTTGGTCTTGGAGGTGTTTAGTGACAAGTTGTTACGTGCGCACCAGTCCGCCAGGTTCTGCACCTCCGCTCTGTATTTTGTATCATCACCGTTGGTGATCAGCCCAAGAGCTGTGAGACAGTAGCTCTACCAGCTGTGGCACTATATCAGCAACAAAGAGCAGCAGGAGAAAACACTGATTAGCTCTAGCCCAAGTGGGAGGAGAGTTAGAAGTGAGTCAGAGGGAGAAAACAATTGAAAGCTGAGGAATTTGGTTTGTAAATTGGTAAATCAGGCAATTTATCAGTCAATATAAGCAAGACAGCGCTTAGGGAGCGGCAGTGAGTGAGCGGCCTTGTGAGGGAAGTGGGAGTCTTTGGCTCGAGAGTCTTCAGAGAGGAGGCTACGCAAAACACTGGAGAGGGAGAGACGAAAGAAGGAGATGTCAGGCAAGCTGATTCAGAGTGATGCTTGCAGTATGTGGGAGGTCAAGGAAACTGCTGGTGCCTCTGGCTGCTACAAATGTGAGAAGTGCATCCAGGTACAGCTCCTGAAGGACCGTGTTGGGGAACTGGAGAAGCAAGTGGATGACCTCGGGTTCGTCCGAGAAACTGGTGACAGGGAGAAAGGGAGGGAAGCATGGAATGCAAACGTCCCCGGGTGTTGTTCCTCTTGTGAACAGGTTCACCCACTTAGAAGCTGTCGGGACAGAAAACATTTTACACTGAGCGGCAGACTGGCTTGCGAAGCAAATAGGGCTGTTGTGCCAAAACCAAATAGGCCAAAGTCATGCAACACCATTGTAGTGGGAGACTCCATTGTGAAAGGTACGGACAGTGGCAACAGACGGGATTCAAGGATGGTGTGCTGCATTCCTGGTGCCAGGATCCAGGATGTCATGGACAGAGTGCAGAAAATCCTCAAGGGCGCAGGTGAACAGCCGGAAGTGGTAGTGCATGTCGGCACAAACGATGTCGGAAAGAAGGGGATGAATATTCTGCAGCGTGACTTTAGAGAGCTCGGAAAAATGCTGAAAAGCAGGACCTCCAGGGTTGTTATCTCCGGTTTACTTCCAGTTCCTCGTGCTGGTGAGAGCTAGAACAAGGAGATACGGGACCTGAATGTGTGGCTGAGGAACTGGCCCACGGGGCAGGGCTTTAGATTCTTAGATCACTGGGATCTGTTTTGGAGTAAGGGGGAACTGTACAAAGGGACGGATTGCATCTTAACAGGTGGGGGACCAGCATTCTGGCAGGCAGGTTTGCTACTGCTACACGGGTGGTTTTAAACTGAATAAGGGGGGTGGGGTGTCAAATGGGATAGTCGAGGATGGAGTTAAAGAGAAAGGGTTTCTTAAATGTGTGAGCGGAGAGACAGAGGGGTGTAAAATGAGGGTAGAAGCAAGAGGTAGCAAGGCGAAATGTGGCAGGCAGACAAATCCTGGGCAAAAATCAAAAAGGGCCACTTTTCAACATAATTGTATAAGGGGTAAGAGTGTTGTAAAAACAAGCCTGAACGCTTTGTGTCTCAATGCAAGGAGCATTCGTAATAAGGTGGATGAGTTGAATGTGCAGATAGCTATTAATGACTATGATATAGTTGGGATCACGGACACATGGCTCCAGGGTGACCAAGGCTGGGAGCAGAACATCCAGGGATATTCAATATTCAGGAGGGATAGACAGAAAGGAAAAGGAGGTGGGGTAGCGTTGCTGGTTAGAGAGGAGATTAACGCAATAGAAAGGAAGGACATTAGCTTGGAGGATGTGGAATCGATATGGGTAGAGCTGCGAAACACTAAGGGGCAGAAAACGCTAGTGGGAGTTGTGTACAGGCCACCTAACAGTAGTAGTGGAATTGGGAATGGCATCAAACAGGAAATTAGAAATGCGTGCAACAAAGGTAAAACAGTTATAATTGGTGACTTCAATCTACATATAGATTGGGTGAATCAAATTGGCAGGGGTGCTGAGGAAGAGGATTTTTTGGAATGTATGTGGGATAGTTTTCTAAACCAACATGTAGAGGAACTAACGAGAGAGCAGGCTATTCTAGACTGGGTATTGAGTAATGAGGAAGGGTTAGTTCGCAGTCTTGTTGTGCGTGGCCCCTTGGGCAAGAGTGACCATAATATGGTTGAGTTCTTCATTAGGATGGAGAGTGACATTGTTAATTCAGAAACAAGGGTTCTGAACTTAAAGAAAGGTAACTTTGAGGGTATGAGATGTGAATTGGCCAAGATAGACTGGCAATTGATTCTTAATGGGTTGAAGGTGGATATGCAATGGAAGGCATTTAAAGACTGCATGGATGAACTACAACAATTGTTCATCCCAGTTTGGCAAAATAATTATTCAGGGAAGGTAGTGCATCCGTGGATAACAAGGGAAATCCGGGATAGTATCAAAACAAAAGATGAATCATACAAATTAGCCAGAAAAAGCAGCCTACCAGAGGACTGGGAGAAATTCAGTCCAGCAGAGGAGGACAAAGGGCTTAATTAGGAAAGGGAAAATAGATTATGAAAGAAAACTGGCAGGGAACATAAAAACTGACTGCAAAAGTTTTATAGATATGTGAAGCGAAAAATAATAATATAATATGATAATAATAATAAACTTTATTTATAAAGCGCTTTAAATAACCGCAGTTGCCACAAAGTGCTGTACATGAGAACTCATGAACAAAAAGCTATTACAAACCATTAAAAACCGTAAAACGAAGGACTAAAAACAGTAAAAATTAAAAGACATTAAAAGCACTAAGAACAGGAGCAATGTCTCAGCCAGTGTCGAAAGCCAGAGAATAAAAATGAGTTTTTAGGGAGGATTTGAAGGTGGATAGTGAGGGGGCCTGTCTGATGTGCAACGGCAAGGTGTTCCAAAGTGCCGGAGCAGCAACAGAAAAGGCTCTATCCCCTCTGAGCTTCCGCTTAGACTGTGGTACCTCAAGGAGCAGCTGATCAGCTGACTTGAAGCACCGGGCAGGAGCATATAGGTGGAGCAGCTCAGAGAGGTAAGGCGGGGCGAGCCCATTCAACGATTTGAAAACAAATAAAATAATTTAAAAATGAACTCGAAAGTGCACTGGGAGCCAGTGAAGGGAGGCCAAAATTGGCGTAATGTGCTCCCTCTTTCGAGTTTCAGTCAAAAAGATTAGTTAAAACAAATGTAGGTCCCTTGCAGTTAGAAACAGGTGAATTGATCATGGGGAACAAGGACATGGCAGACCAATTGAATAACTACGTTGGTCACTAAGGAAGACATAAATAATCTGCCAGAAATAGCAGGGGACCGGGGGTCAAATGAGTGAAATCCAGGTTAGCCGGGAAGTGGTGTTAGGTAAATTGAATGGATCAAAGGCCGATAAATCCCCAGGGCCAGATAGGCTCCATCCCAGAGTACTTAAGGAAGTACCCACAGAAATAGTGGATGCATTAGTGATAATTTTTCAAAACTCTTTAGATTCTGGAGCAGTTCCTGAGGATTGGAGGGTAGCTAATGTAACCCCACTTTTTAAAAAGGGAGGGAGAGAGAAAACGGTGAATTACAGACCAGTTAGTCTAACATCGGTAGTGGGGAAACTGCTAGAGTCAGTTATTAAAGATGGGATAGCAGCACATTTGGAAAGTGGTGAAATCATTGGACAAATTCAGCATGGATTTATGAAAGATAAATCATGTCTGACGAATCTTATAGAATTTTTCGAGGATGTAACTAGTAGAGTGAATAAGGGAGAACCAGTGGATGTGTTATATCTGGACTTTCAGAAGGCTTTCGACAAGGTCCCACATAAGAGATTAGTATACAAACTTAAAGCACACAGTATTGGGTGTTCAGTATTGATGTGGATAGAGAACTGGCTGGCAGACAGGAAGCAAAGAGTAGGAGTAAACGGGTCCTTTTCACAATGGCAGGCAGTGACTAGTGGGGTACCGCAAGGCTCAGTGCTGGGACCCCAGCTATTTACAATATACGTGACGCAAGGGAGATACACGTGGCGGCATAATCAGGTACTAAAAAGCCTGGCATCAGCCCTTGAGAACAGGCGGTGTGCGACCAACTCCTTGCCTCCGAGAGCAAGCAACCCCCTCCCCCTAAGGGCAACAACCTTTGTCCGAGAAGGACAGAAAACATCTAAACATCCTTCCACCAGATCAGAAGAAGGAAACCTATGCAGGGCCCGCGACTGGAGGATGCTGGCGGACATCGGCCGACAACTAGTTTTTCCACCTGAAATTGCTTCCACCAACCTCAGGCCAGACTTGGTGTTCTGGTCCCCTTCACAGAAGACTGGTTACATCATAGAGCTCACAGTTCCATGGGAGAACTCTGTTGAGGAGGCCTATGAGCGTAAGAAGCTGCGTTACGCAGAGCTTGCAGCAGAGGCAACGCAGCGTGGCTGGAACACCAAAGTCTATCCAGTTGAAGTGGGATGCAGAGGATTTGTTGCGTCATCTACCATCAGACTGCTGAAGGAGCTTGGAATCCACGGTCAGGCTCTGCGGAAGACCATAAGATCACTCTCAGAGGCGGCTGAAAGAAGCAGCCGGTGGATTTGGCTCAAGCGGAAAGACCCATGCTGGGCCCCAAGTATTTCAGGGTGAATCTTTGGGACGGTTTGACACGGGACACGCGCTGAGGGCTGATCATCCTGCAGCGGGCCGCCCTTGTGGAGGGTGTATAGTGATAAAAGGCCGAAACACCCAGTGATGCAAGGGTACACTACTGATGATGTGTCCTGTGCCCAACTGTCCTGAAGGTTACCCAGGCCAAGATATACGTATCCACTCCCCCACCCCCCCCCCCCCCGCCCCCCCCCCCCCACAGATGTTGAGCGTCTACCACTCTCAACAATCAACGAATGTCGTGAAATGCTCCCCAACTATTGGCACAAGGGACTTCTTAACATCTTGTCCTGTGTATTTGATTCTGGACTTTCAGAAGGCTTTCGTCAAGGTCCCACATAAGAGATTAGTATACAAACTTAAAGCACACGGTATTGGGGGTTCAGTATTGATGTGGATAGAAAACTGGCTGGCAGACAGGAAGCTAAGAGTAGGAGTAAACGGATCCTTTTCTCAATGGAAGGCAGTGACTAGTGGGGTACCGCAAGGCTCAGTGCTGGGACCCCAGCTATTTACAATATATATTAATGATTTGGACAAGGGAATTGAATGCAACATCTCCAAGTTTGCGGATGACACGAAGCTGGGGGGGGCAGTGTTAGCTGTGAGGAGGATGCTAGGAGGCTGCAAGATGACTTGGATAGGCTGGGTGAGTGGGCAAATGCATGGCAGATGCAGTATAATGTGGATAAATGTGAGGTTATCCACTTTGCTGGCAAAAACAGGAAAGTAGACAATTATCTAAATGGTGGCCAATTAGGAAAAGGGGAGATGCAACGAGACCTGGGTGTCATGGTACACCAGTCATTGTAAGTAGGCATGCAGGTGCAGCAGGCAGTGAAGAAAGCAAATGGTATGTTAGCATTCATAGCAAAAATATTTGAGTATAGGAGCAGGGAGGTTCTTCTGCAGTTGTACAGGGTCTTTGTGAGACCACACCTGGAGTATTGCGTACAGTTTTGGTCTCCTAATCTGAGGAAGGACATTCTTGCCATAGAGGGAGTACAGAGAAGGTTCACCAGACTGATTCCTGGGATGTCAGGACTTTCATATGAAGAAAGACTGGCTAGACTTGGCTTGTACTCGCTAGAATTTAGAAGCTGGAGGGGGGATCTTATAGAAACTTACAACATTCTTAAGGGGTTGGACAGGCTAGATGCAGGAAGATTGTTCCCGATGTTGGGGAAGTCCAGAACAAGGGATCACAATTTAAGGATAAGGGGGAAATCTTTTAGGACCGAGATGAGAAAAACATTTTTCACACAGAGAGTGGTGAGTCTCTGGAATGTCCTGCCACAAAAGGTAGTTGAGGCCAGTTCATTGGCTATATTTAAGAGGGAGTTAGATGTGGCCCTTGTGGCTAAAGGGATCAGGGGGTATGGAGAGAAGGCAGGTACAGGATACTGAGTTGGATGATCAGCCATGATCATATTGAATGGCGGTGCAGGCTCGAAGGGCCGAATGGCCTACTCCTGCACTTATTTTCTATGTGTCTATGTTTCTATAGCAATTGAAGTCTAGAAAACATACATAAAAAGATACTGTTGCCATCAATTATTAAACGTATGGATTGTATTAACTAGTACAAAAGAGAATACGGCCATTGCAATTTTCAATTTTCAAATACTTAGATAATTCTATGTCAGGTTTCTTTTAAGCTGAATACTAACGAACACCAATCACTGATTTCTTGAGTCTGTGCAGGTTGTAAATGCTAATAATTCTCTTTGCAGTTGTGGGAACTTACATCAAAGTTTCTCCATTAGTAACTGGAATCCCTTACAGTCGACAACTCCCAATTTGAATCAAAACATCCAAAGGCCAATGATTCTTATAATTGAAGAATCATTTGATTAGTTATAAGCATAAACTGCAGATGTGGCAAATCTGAAATAAAAATAGAAAATGTTGAAAATGTTCAGCAGACCACGTGGCATCTGTGAACAGAGAAGCAGAATTATTGTTTTTGCTGGGCAATCTTTAATCACAATCATTTTATTGGAATAATCATTAAAATGTAACAACTGTGGCATAATACAGAAACAACCAGAATCTAAAGCATTAAGAATAGCATTCTGAAATATTAACCCAACATCTCCGTTCGTAGGAAGAAAAGGATTTCTAAAAAATGACAAAAACTGACTCAACCTGTTGAGTTACAAATAATGCGATTGATAGTAGAATTTTGAAAAATGTACCGTACTTCTCTTGTTGCCATAAATAATGCATGTAGAATTCCTTACACATTATGAAATTTTTGATTCAATGGAAGTATTGGCACCTATAACTTGACCAATTTAATATCAACTTAGTTTTTGGAAAGAAAAGTGATCTTGTTGTTCTGCAAACATCAGGTCAGAAGAAGGGTCCCGATTTGAAATGTCACCGATCAATGTTCTCCAGAGATGATGCCTGACCCTCTGAGTTACTCCAACACTTTGTGTCTGGACTTGCAACATCTGCAGTTCCTTGTAGCTTCAGGTCTTTTAGGTTGGCATGAAGTCCATCTTACTCTGTAAACCAGTTACAATAAATAGTTTGTTCAAAAGGGAACTGTAGATGATGGAATATCGAAGGTACACAAAATTGCTGGGGAAACTCAGCGGGTGCAGCAGCATCACAAGAAGGGTTTCGGCCCGAAACGTTGCCTATTTCCTTCGCTCCATAGATGCTGCTGCACCCGCTGAGTTTCCCCAGCAATTTTGTGTACCTGCAATAAATAGTTTTCTCTGTGCATTTAGTGCATTTTAGAAGCTACCTTCAACCTGAATTTGAAAATATTGTGCCTGGATTTGGGGTGGTTTCTTGCCTGTTGCACCTGTGATATAGGGGAAAGCAAGTGCCTGATTTCCAACCAGAATATTTAGGCAATATAAAGGCATAAAATAAAAATAATCAAATATGTGGACCCATGCTGGAAATAATCATTTGTCAAAATGTACTTACTGTTTGTCAGTGATTTTGAAGAGAACAAACAGAAAAGTGTCCATCATAGGACAACTAAAATTTTTTTTAGTGTCCTGCTATAAATCATATTATTTCTAACTAGAGTTAGTTTTGTGTCTCTCAGAATGCCTATGCCTTGAAACCCAAATGTCAACACACAGCTAATGTTGATATTTTATTTCACGCCCACCATTTAATATATCTAGCACAACTTATGCCAGGATGTTTGACATGATATTGATTTCATTAATTTTAAGGGATGACAATCTGCCCAGTGTCATCGAAAATATTCAAAGCTTTCTGACCCTTTTCCACTGGAACAACGTTTTAAAATTAAGACAAATATGCAGGATGAATGTAACTTACGCACATTCATGCTCAAGAATAACTTGACCCCTGAAGTATGACCCCTGAAGTCTTGTCAAATTATTCGCCTGTTTTACACAGGGGCCTTGCTTCAAGATCAGAAGCAGTAGCCAGTATTGATAGAAAAAATAATTTTCTTCATCATTTGGATTTGAACCTGGTGTAAAAATCTTCAACCATTTTAGTGTCTCTCAATAATCATCATGGTCGTAGATAAATCACTTCCAGAATATATTTAAACACCAATGGTGCTCATAAATAGGAAAACATGACACAAGGAAATACATGTACTTGAATTTAACCAATATTAAACATACTCAGGCTAATCACACAGCTAAATAAAGTGAAGATGGTGCTAAGGTTTGAGTGACTATCTGAAATGAAAAATGTTAAAACTACACCTATTATATATTTAACCATGCCTGCTAAATGTAACATGTATGACTGATGTAGTTATACATCATATTACATTATCACCAATTTTCCCCCAGGCCCTCTACTTTCAGTCTGAAGAAAGGTTCTGACCCGAAACCCGGGTGGTTGTGTACTCCTTCAAAAGTTGTATCTATGAAAATATTGTAGTATGGTTAGTGTTCCATAAGATAGATCCGGTTTGTCAGTTTTGGTGGCAGGGAGAGGAGGAAGAAATTTTCTATTTCCCTATCCTTAAACCCTTATAAATCACTTTTTAGAATGCTACCAACAATTCTGAAGTGTTTCAGTGATGCTTGCACATGCCTTCATGCCTAAATTACTTCCCTGTATGCCTATTCTACATCTCTCCATGCCTGTCTCCTATTGCCTGTTCTCTATGCTTCCATGCTTGTTTTATTGCTGTTTGTGTGTCTGTTATACATCTCTTAACACCTGTTAAACCTGTCTCCATTGTGTACATTTCCCTGTGTCTCATGTACAACTTTACAGCCCATTATCCACCTCACTGCCCCTTTTATGCATCCCACCAAGTCTGTTCTTCGTTTCTCTGTCCATTCCATACATTTTTCCTTCTGTTTTTACCATTGTCTATGCATATTCTTCATCTTTCTGTTCTTGTTACATACCTCTCTGCCTGTTATCTTCCCAGATACATATTTCTATTGACAGGATCTATAATAAGCTGGTTGCTCCACGTTCTAGGAATAAAACATGATGTAAAATCAGTTCCCTTCACTATGGTGCCATTAGCATGAGATCATCCATGCTTCTCATTTTCAATCTTGTGTTCCTGGAAATTATTTGTTGGGCTCTAACTGACACAATGATTAAATCAGCATCAACAAGTGATTAAGACGTAAATGAGTTATTTATGCATCATCAGTGAAGGCATCAAGATACAAATTATATGTCACCATGCTGCATTGTACGGCAATGTTAAGTAAATATAAATAACAGCTCATATAATTTCCCCTGGAAAGAGGAGGATTTAGCAGATTTCAATATTTTGCTTCATGAATCTGTCTCCCACAGTCATGGCAAATAAAAGATATCTCTGCCAGCAATGATTTTGACTATTCTCCAAATTAACCAAGAAGATCATTTAATAAGGAAGTTCCTTTTGGAACCAGTCTGAATAAAGGTCATAATTCAAAACATCATGTATCTCTGTTCTCCAGAGATGCTGCATGACCCTGTGTCATGCCAGCACATTGTAACTTTTTTTTGTAAACCAGCACCTGCAGATCCTTTTGTCTACAGGTTATTATTGGTCTTAGCCAAGGTAATTTTGACCAGTCAACATGTGTATAATACTTTAGACTTTAGATTGTAGGTATACAGAAGGGAAGTAGCCCTTTCGGCCCACCAACTCTGCGCCGACCACCGATCACCCTGTACACTAGCACTGTCCTCCACTCCAGGGAATATTTACAATTTTGACCAAGCCCTTTTCTAGATTTCGAGATCTGGCTACATCCCCATAAATCTTCTCCACACACTTTCCAGCTTAATGACATATTTACTGTCGCAGAGTGACCAAAACTAAACACAATACTCTAAATGCAGCCCCACTAATGTGTTGTACAACTGTAACATAACATCACAATTTCTGTACTCAGTACCCTGACTGTTGAAGACTGTAAGAGCCATTCATGCTTGGGCTAGTTACTGTTAGCATATTTTATTATTTTGTCTAGATATTTCTTGCAGAATTATTTTGAACACTTGGGAGTGTGCTTTTGATATACATAAATGAGTGCTACAATATAGCGTAGTCACAACGAGTGGCTAGATCAGACTGGAGCGAGCATGGGAGAAAGAATACAATTTTTACCAGATCAGATAGTAAAACCCCTGTCTCAAGGTGCGAGTTGACACATGAGATACCCCGAGTTAAAACTCGTGGTATTAATGTATGATTAACATAGCTGTAACGTCGGAACTCGTGGACTCAACTTAGAGACTCGTGGCACTAACGGCAGGTACCCGTGAAACTTGTCAACTCTTGAAAAAAATCAAACATGTTTAAAGTTTTCCACGAGTCAAATTTACTCTTGTGGTTAAGAATTGAAACATTTTAACTCATTGTAAGAACGTAGTGGCCCATGCGTTTACCTTAGTGTATCGTGAGTCTACTGTGGGAACTCTTTAACTCAGCGGGCAGGCAGCATTAAGTTCACAACACGCAAGGATTATGTGTGTCATGTATTCGTGTGAATGAAGCGTGTTGGTGGGCGGGCAGTGTGTAATAAGGCAAGCAAGATGGATAACAATACCATGGGACAAACTGGAGTCATACATAAACAATAAAGAATTGGACTCAAGAATAGAAAACTCACCACTAACCAAAGCTTCGGCGGTTGCCATGTGCATGAGCGTATCGAATGGAGCCCTCCACTGAAATGGTTTTAAAACCATTATGTCTATCTCTGCTGATAAATCAGACTCGGTCAGCTTGAATCCAGCTTTGTTGCACCCATGACCCGTAACGTTATAATAGCCCATGGCATTCCCGAGTGCTCCAAGGACCATGGCAGCCTCGTACCTCTCCATTGTACCGGCTTCCTGAAGCCTGAGCAAGAAGCGGCCGTCCCTCGACTGGGTCGAGTCCCCACACCGGGCTCTCATGTAGTGTTGAAGCGTGTGGGAAGGAACTGCAGATGCTGGTTTAAACCCACGAGGAGAGAGAAAAAGCCGGAGTAACTCAGCGGGACAGACAGCATCTCTGAAGAAAAGGACAAGAAGGAGAAGTACAAGGCTGCCATGGTCCTTGGAGCACTCGGGGATGTCATGGGCTATTATAACGTTACGGGTCATGGGTGCAACAAAGCTGGATTCAAGCTGACCGAGTCTGATTTATCAGCAGAGATAGACATAATGGTTTTAAAACCATTTCAGTGGAGGGCTCCATTCGATACGCTCATGCACATGGCGACAGCCGAAGCTTTGGTTAGTGGTGAGTTTTCTATTCTCGTGTCCTATTCTTTATTGTTTATGTATGACTCCAGTTTGTCCCATGGTATTGTTATCCATCTTGCTTGCCTTTTACACACTACCCGCTCACTAACACGCTTCATTCACACGAATGCGCAAGCTTCCCGTTTAAAATCTTGCAGTTGTTATTAAATCAAATTTCGCAACGACTTTGCCGTCCCCTCGGTCCAACTTGTTCATGCCAAGCTAGGTCCTTCATGGAGGACTTGGGTTGCAAGAAGAAGGTGGATAGGTTTGAGTTTTTTTTTCTTTGCAGTGCAGGAGGCCTCTATCCCTGTAAACCTCTCATACCAACCAGGTTTCTGCAGAGTCTACAGTACAGCAAGGCTTGTGTTCCATTCAATATTTCTGCCACCATTTCCCACTACCCTGGTAGTTACTCAAGAGTAACTCGGGAGAGGAACTTAGTAACTCGGGAGTCGAACTTGGAACATCGCAGAAAACGGCAAACTTGTCATACCTGTGGGAACTCAGTTAAACTCTTGATCATACACTTGGGATCTCATACACAACCACGAGTCTTTCACTCGAGGTACCTCGTGGGTCAGCTCCTACCGTGAGACAGGGCTTTACGAATGGAAAGCTACGATTTATATAAGGATAAAGAGGATCTGGTATGTTTACTTTTTTGTCTGTACAACTATTTCAATAAAGAATCAATCAACTGGAAAGAACGACTCGATGATCCACAACACTCCCCAAGTTCCTGCCATTCACTGTGAAAGTTTTGTCCTGGTTTGACTTCCCTAAATGCACATGTCACACTTATCTGCATTGAACTCCATTAGCCATTCCTCAGCCCATTTGCACAGCTGATTACGATACTTCATTATGTACAATATGACTTAATTTTGAGTCATCTGCAAACTTACTAATCATGCCTTGCATATTCTCATCCAAATCATTGATATAAACCTCAGACAGCAAAGGGTCCCGCACCGATCCTGAGGCACACCACTATACACAGGCATCCAGTTTGATAAACAACCTTCCATATCACCCTCTAATTCCTTCCATGAAGCTAATGCTCTATGCAGTCATGATAAAAACTAACAGCAGGTACTGGTTTATACAAAAGATAGACACAAAATGCTGGAGTAATTCAGTGGGTCAGGCAGTATCTCTGGAGAAAATGGATAGGTGACGTTTTGGTCTGAAGAAAGATCCTGACCAGAAACATCATCTGTCCATTTTTTCCAGAGATGCTGCCTGGCCCCCTGAGTTACTCCAGCATTTTGTGTCTATCTCTATCCAGTCGCTAGCTTTCATTGGATCCCATGAGATCTAACCTTCCAGAGGCAGCATCTGTGGTGAGCAGAATAGAGTTGATCCATTGGGTTATGATCCCTTATTTCACCCTTGCATTCTTCTTGATGAGCTGTTTCTATTTTTTCAGTATTTATATGTTTTATTTTGTTAGGTTTGCCTACTTTGTATGCTGAACTAAAGACAATCAATAAGATATGCCAGTACTGACAAGCTATGTCTCTCTGACTTGTATTGATTCTCAAATTGGAGAGGGTAGTTCAAATTTACTTTGGAGCTAGGTATGTCAAATACATCCTTGTGACCAATAACTCTTGTTACATTAAAATCATAATTTGCCAGAATACATTGACAATGGCCTCAGGTACAATGCGATAACATCATTGTTTGTTTTTTTTTATGAATGCCCTACAGGTGAGAATAAATCGCAATGCTAATGACCTATCTACCAACTCCAGTTAGACTTGAAGAACTAAACTTTTGAATGCCTCAAAGTTTCACAGCAGATGAATTACATCAGAAGTGAAATTGCTGTTGATATGTGGGAAAATATGGCAGGTAATTTGTGCAAATTGCCAATGAGAAGAATGAAGTGTTAATCTGTTTCACAGAATGTTTATTAAAGCCAGAAGACGGGGCAGGATGCCAGTTTTCTTTTTGCTTTCCTTTGAATAGATATGTGGGATTGCACACATCCATCTGTAAAGGCAGATAAAGCTTTACTTTAATGTCTCATTCAAGGATAAAAGCCTCAGAATACAAATTGCAAATGCATACTGACCCCAACGTGTTGAAAAATAAACAACATATCAAAACATTATTCTTCGCAAATCATGAGCATCCATTAGCTAAGGTTATCGATAGTTGCCCTGGAAATTATTTAACATCAGGAGAGGCATAAAGTAATGATGTGCAGGTGGCTAGCTTAATTTTTGTGTGAAAGTCCACTGCAAAATGCCACTTTGTGTGATGCCCAAAGCCTTCAACACAATAGAGCAGACTCTACCTTGATAAATCTCCATAAAAGCTTTTCCTTTGTACAATTTATCATTGCAGAGAGTAACGGGGAACTTAGGTAAGTCACATGTCCAGGGCAAATTGTTGCGTTTTGGAGTCCAGACTGCTTTAAATGTCATTGAAACAGACCTCACAACACTTATGCAGTTCTACTTTACTTGAATAGCTCCCGACACAGGCTCCTCCTGGGTAACTGACTGATTTATTTTTCTGCAAGAGGTCAATGAGCAAAATTTGCTCATAAATCAGAAAATACCCATAAATCACTGTCACAAGTGATAGGAGTAGAATTAGGCCATTCGGCGCATCAAGTCTACTCCGCCTTTCAATCGTGGCTGATCTATTTCTCCCTCCTAACCACATTTTCCTGCCTTCTCCTCATAACCTCTGACACCTGTACAATTCTATTGAATGGCATTATGGCATATGACGGATAAGAAAGAACAATTTATTCTGTGGAGAGAGGAATAAATGATTTGCGAAGAATAATGTTTTGATATGTTGTTTATTTTTCAACACATTGGGGTCAGTATGCATTTGCACTTTGTATTCTAAGGCTTTCATGGAAATTATTGTATGTATGAGATTTGGACTCTGGAATTTAATGATACATATATGTACGCATGTCTATGTCAGGCATTTCTAGCCCTGAGGGTGGTTTGTTTCTGCAAACCATGTGGACACTGCTGAATTTATGAAAATAATTTGATTAGTATGGGTGCCAAGGGTTGAGAGTGAAAGATAGATCAATCATGCTTGAATGGCAGAGCAGACTCGATGGATCGAATGGTCAAATCTGCTCCTATCACTTATGAATTTATGAACTTATGAAGAATTGTCCTAATATGTGTTGAACGGTATTGGATGTCACTGCATGTATCCTGATACCTATATTTTAAAGAAACTTCTCAAAGCACTGTATGAATGATGCAATAAATATACATTGCTTCAGATTAAATCTTATCATGCAGTGCACATATATATTGTTCTTGCTGATAAGATTTCAAGGCCATTGTGTTTGGCTGACCAAAGAGATCTTTTATTCAATGCCTATAATGAATTAGCTTAAGATAGACACAAAGAGCTGGAGTAACTCAGCAGGACAGGCCGCATCTCTGGAGAGAAGGAATGGGTAACGGTTCGGGTCGAGACCCTTCTTCAGACTCAGCTTAGTGAGAATTAGCTTAATTCAACTAGGAACTCACTAGAAATGCAATAAATGGTAACAATGGTCCCAGATTCAGGACTGGAAAATTAAACAAGGTTGCTACTGGTCATACAGATCTAATATCTCCTGGTGAAAGTGCATGTGTTGCGTATAAGTGAAAGGTGATAACATCAGATAGATTGGTTATTGCACTAACAGAAGGTATGGTATTGTGACCGTTATTTTACCTTATTATCAAATGAAAACACAATGGTTCCGGGAGATTATTCATTAATGGTGGGATTTCTGGCAAGAACAGTATCTTTGTCCCAGGTAGACACAAAATGGTGGAGTAACTCAGCGGGTCAAGCAGCATATCTGGAGAGAAGGAATGGGTGACGTTTTGGGTCGAGACCCTTCTTCCGATTTCTTCTCAACATTTTGTGTCTACCTTCAATTTAAACCAGCATCTGCAGTTCTTTCCGACACATTTATTGTCCCATCTCCGGTTGTCCTCTGCACCACTTGACTGTGTGTGAAACTATGCTGTGCAAAGATATATAATCCTCAGTGCTATTGATTTTAAAGAAGTGTAGAAACAGGTTTGTTATAAAATCAATAGCATCCAAGCTCATTATTTCATGACGCACAAGTTCAGTTAAATTTGTCCCTTCAACATCCAGCCTTACAGATAATAAATGAATACCTAAATGAGATACCAGAGGATAATCTATGGCAGTTCTCAAATTGAATCTACCAGGTTGCTTCTATTTTCTAATCATTCATTCTTTAGTGCAATGATCACTTAGACAGATGAAGAAAATGAGCTCATATCTATATAATTAAAACACAAATCTTGATCACTTCCTGTTTGCACTGCATATTGATTTTAGATAAAAACGCTACCATTTACGGCTGTGATTTTTGGCCATCTTACTCAGAGTCCCACTCCGCTGCGTAGGACAAGAGGATATTTCCCATCGATGAAAAATAAAAGACTTATTAATGTTTAAAAAATGTTTAGATTCTCTCTCTTATCAATCACGCCATGGAGGCCACGCCCCTTCCGGTGGGAGGGGGAGGGACTATAAAACCCAGAATTGTGGACTGCCTCAGTCTCAGCAAGATTGGGGAGTATGACGTCATGTCTCTTAGTCTGAGCTGTGAATAACACTGAACACCTGTCTACTAAACTGTGAGTGGTTTTACTGACCTGTGAGTGCTCTTAATGTGGTTTGAAAAAGCAAATGTGGTGGTTGTTGGTTTTAAAAACCAAAGCAAATGTGGTGGTGGTTGGTTGGTTTGAAAATGCAAAGCAAACGTGGTGGTGGTGGTGGTTGGTTGGTTTGAAAAAGCTAAGCAAATGTGGTTGTGGTGGTGGTTGTTGGTTTGAAAACCTAAGCAAATGTGGTGGTGGTGGAGGTGATGGTAGGTTTGAAAAAGCTAATCCGGGGTCGCCACGTTCACTGTGGACATGGGAGGCCGGGAGGAGTTTGTCTCTGTCGGCCATCTCAAACCCCCCCACGTGGATGTGGACAGCCCGGTGGTTGTTGCTTTGCCACGACATAGAGGTCATCCACCAGCCGTTCCACCCGCACTGAGAGTGCCTGTTTCCCCCGCCCGTGGTCTTTCCGCCCCGTTGCCTGATCCCGGCTTTGTTTTGCCGGTCCCCCATGTTACGCCTGCCCCGCCTTCGCTGACCACGCGTTCTGGTCGTTGCGTCCGGGTCCCCACTCGGTTCCCTACCTCGGGCTCTGGGGGGGGGGGTCCTGTAGCGACACCTACTGGTAGGTAGTTGAACTCTGCGGTTGGCTACCTCGGACACGTGACCACGGGAAGGGGTTTGTTTCGCACACTTTTCTGGGCAAGCCCTTTCATTCTGTTGACCACTGTTGTGGTAGTAACACTGTACTTAACCATCTCAAGATTACCATTGTTTTCACCTTACTTTCATAATAAAGTCTTTGAAATCAACCTACCATTTCGACTCGCTATAATAGAAACAAAATGCTGGAGTAACTCAGCAGGACAGGCAGCATCTCTGGAGACAAGGAATGGGTGACATTTCAGGTCGAGATCCTTCTACAGACTCTCACTTCTCCACATCTGATTTGTCTAACATCAATGAAAACAATTATGTGAATATGAATCCAATTGAAGTCAACAATTTATACGTATGTTCCTTTCACATGGTATATATTTCATAAATCTAATGGCATTGAAGAAGGCCATTTGGCTGTTCATGCTTGTTATCATCTGTTGATGAAATTATTAGAGACTCCGGAGAGAGAATTGCTGCAGAAATCTAATTCTCAGCTTTCAACTCTTCCACTTAGGCTATGCATAATTTGCCAATAAATGATCATTTCTGAACAAGTCTGTCTTCTAATAATAATAATAATAATAATATATCTTTTATTGTCATTGCACGTCAGTGCAACGAGATTTAGTGTGCAGCTCCACTGATGTACAAGAAAAGTAAATAAATACAATACATAAATAAACAAGCTGAATTGATTGACGTGACCATCTGAGGGAGACTGTCCAAAGGGAGTGGGTGGGGGGGCACTCATTAGGGCCGGTTCAGAGCCGCTATAGCTCTTGGGATGAAACTGTTCCTGAGTCTGGAGGTTCGGGCGTAGAAGGCCTTGTAACGTCTGCCGGAGGGAAGTAGTTGAAACAGACCGTGGCAGGGGTGTGATGAGTCCTTATGGATGCTGAGGGCCTTCCTGAGGCACCGCGTGTGGTAGATGCCCTCCAAGGCTGGTAGCTCTGTCCCGATGATCCTCTGCGCTCTGTTGACGACGCGCTGAAGAGCTCTCCTCTCCGCCTCCGTGCAGCTGAGATACCACACAGAGATGCCATACGTTAGTATGCTCTCTGTGGTGCAGCGGTAGAACGTTGTCAGCAGCTGTTGGGGCAGACCAGTCTTTTTTAATGTCCTCAGGAAGAACAGTCGTTGCTGTGCCTTCTTGACCAGCGCGGCGGTGTTTGTGGACCATGTGAGGTCTTCTGAAATGTGAGTGCCCAGAAACTTAAAGCTGGACACTCTCTCCACACTTTCCCCATAAATGGAGATTGGGGCGTATTCTCCAGAATGGGACCTCCTGAAGTCAATAATCAGCTCCTTGGTCTTGGAGGTGTTTAGTGCCAAGTTGTTATTGGCGCACCAGTCCACCAGGTTCTGCACCTCCGCTCTGTATTTTGTTTCATCACCGTTGGTGATCAGCCCAATCACTGTTGTGTCGTCTGCAAACTTCACGATGGTGTTGGTGTCGAATGCAGGGACACAATCGTGAGTGAAGAGGGAGTAGAGCATGGGGCTTAGTACACAACCCTGTGGTGTGCCAGTGCTCAGGGTGATGGTGGAGGACAGGTGCGGACCCAGTCTCACTGCCTGCGGTCGCTCCGTGAGAAAGTTCAGGATCCAAGCGCATATCGGTGAGCTGAGGCCTAGCTGGTGGAGTTTGGTGGTGAGCTTGGTGGGGATGACCGTATTGAATGCAGAGCTATAGTCAATGAAGAGCATCCTCACATACGTGCCCTGTCTGTCCAGGTGAGTCAGGACAGTGTGAAGGGCCAGAGAGATGGCATCCTCTGTCGATCTATTTGCCCTGTATGCAAATTGATGGGAGTCCAGTGAGGCAGGGATGCTGGATTTAATATGGGAGAGGACCAGCCTTTCGAAGCACTTCATGGGGATTGGAGTCAGGGCAACCGGCCGGTAGTCGTTGAGGTTGGTGATTTTGGACTTTTTCGGCACCGGCACTATGGTGGCTGTTTTCAGGCACTTGGGGACCGTTGCCAGAGATAGAGAGAGATTGAAGATTCTCGTGAATACCTCCGCCAGCTGTCCAGCACAGTCCTTTAATACTCTTCCCTGTACACCATCCGGGCCTGCAGCCTTGCGTGGATTGATCCTACGCAGAGCGCACTGTACCTCCTGAGTGCTCAGTGTTAAGGCCTGTCCCTCCGCTATGGCCGGGGTTATTCCACACCTGGTGGTGTTGCAAGTATCGAACCGGGCAAAGAAGGTGTTTAGTTCGTTGGCCAGTGTGATATCACCGTGGGGGCAGGCGGGGCTGCTCTTGTAGTCAGTGATGTCCCTGACACCCTGCCACATGCTTCTGGTGTCCGCGGTATTGAAGTGGTCTTCTACCCTTTGCCTGTGGATGACTTTGGCCTTTTTTATGCCTCTGTTCAGGTTCGCCCTGGCCGCACTGTAAGCAGAAGTGTCCCTGGATTTAAAGGCGTTGTTGTGTGCCCTTAGTAGATCCTGAACCTCCTTGTTCATCCAGGGTTTCCGGTTTGGGAACATCTTTATTTGCTTGTCCACTGTGACAGTCTCCACACAGCAGTTGATGTAGGAGAGCACAGTGGATGTGTACTCCTCCAAGTCTACCTCTGTGCCACTGGTAGCCTGTTGTGCAAACAGTTGAGAGTCACTGTAAAAGGTGATATGTGATATTACAAATAAAAAATGCAGGGGGTGGTAATTGCATGTGGTCTTGAAAGATGCGGTTTTGGAACGGGGTACTAATTTTGGATGATCAGCCATGATCATATTGAATGGCGGGGCTGGCTCGTCAGGCAGAATTGCCCACTCCTGCATCTACGTTTCTATGTTTCTGTGCAATGGGAATGCAATTAATTTCATTTTTTTCATACTATTTGGAATAGTTTTCGCCTTCGATGTTGTTATGAAGCCAATAGATGAGGTTATTGCATTCCTCCCAATGTTCTCTTCCATTAACTACAAAGCAAAGGGAAATTAGATGACTGTGGACTGGGTAATTGACTCATTGCTATCGGATTCCTACCTGACCTAAATGAAATTCAGCCCATGTTTGTTACTAGTGCAATTGTCACACCAAAAGACTATAATGTTTATTGAATTTCAGGACAAATTTTATGTATTCCCTGTATAATTTCCATCACAAATACTAGAAGGAAAATTGAAATGCATGTTCGGTGACATAAATATTATTCACAAACTCGGAACTTTGCATTCCTGGGAATATCTTGAAGATTTTTCAAAATAAGCACAAAAGACGTCAGCAAATATATTTACAAAAATTGTTGCATTGACTTCAGATATTCCTGTTGATATTCTAGCTGAAAATAAAATCACCTCTTGCTTTTCAGAAGATTGTAGTCAGTACTTTTCTTACATAGTTCAACAGTCTTATTTTCTCCCAAGAAACTCTTGTAAGCAGAAAAATTCTTGAACTGGATATATTCTGATTGAATTCCTATGGCAAAGAAACGAGCCTTGCTTAATCAGCTAGAACTTAAAAGTGCATTCATATTTTACTTCTACTGCAATAACTAGTGTAGCTGGAACATGTTGGCCGGCGTGGGTAAGTTTGGCCGAAGTGCCTGTTTCCACACTGTATCACTCTATGATTCTATGACTGTAATATCAAATGCAACTTGCTCTTCAATCTCAATGATGTAAGATCTGTTGCAACCCGAAATACAGTTGTCCATCAGAAACAAAGCGGATAAATGTGATGAATGGGAGTGGAAGCCACAACAAATACATAACAAATTGCATAACAAATTCCATTATGTTACTGTTAACGGATGCACAAAATGTTGCTAGGACTAAGATCATAAAAGGAAAAGTCATTTTGCGATATTCCATGCCCTTATAACTATGCTTTGTTCAAAATGATGCCTAGAAGGGGTTAAATACACTACTTTTTGTGCCCATAGTGAAATGGATTTTGACAGACTTAGAACAGCTATCCGCACTGGACTAACAATGCACCTAAACTGACAGCCTCAAACAAGGGAGCTGGACGATTATGGACACAAAAAGCTGGAGTAACTCAGCGGAACAGGCAGCATCTCTGGAGAGAAGGAATGGGTGACGTTTTGGGTCGGGACCCTTCTTCAGACTGAAGATGGAGGAATGTCTTGTATGAAAATTGGAATAAATGTCACAATAGTGCATGGTGACAGGAAAAGTGAAGAAAAAATGCTTGGCTGGACTGCTAGCTTACGATTTCATCCTAATTTTGCTGGATGACTTTATTTATGCATATGTAGTAAACCCTGAGCACCCATGCTGCACCATTTCATGGCTGTACGATAAACAAGCTTTTAGCTGATGCAAATATGGTTGAGCCTCAACAATGGGCAGTATAAACAAAGAGCTGGAGGAGCTTAGCAGGGCCGGCCAACTTGGAAGGAAAAAGATAGCAGACGTTTCAGGATGGAAGCCTTCAGACAAATGAAGCAGAGGGGAGAAATTCAGGAGGGAGGTGAGGGTAAGGGATGGTGTAAGAATTGGCAAGTGGCAGGGATGCTTTAGTTTAATTTAAATTTAAAATTGGTTTGACCTGTGGTATTGGAGTAAAATACCACAGAAGTAGGAAGCTGAAATAGAAACAGAAAAACCTGGAAAAGGTTGAGCTGTCTGGTTACATTTGTGCAGGAGGAAATAAGATTAAGAATAAATATTATCACCTCAATAAATGTTATTTTTAAATATTCAAGAGCTTAAACTTATGTCAAACTGATGACTTTATAGTTGCAGCCCCCATTATCTGAGGTTGCAGATATTGCCTGATCTCTGACTGGCTTCTTCCAGATTTTGATTTTGATTGTAGCCCTCTGACTTTCACATTTTCAGAGGGCATAGACTATTTACTAAATGAGGAGAGGCTTCAGAAATTGGAGGTGCAAAGGGACTTGGAGGTGCTGGTGCAGGATTCCTAAAAGGTTAATTTGCTGGTTGATTAGGTAGTAAGGAAGGCAAATCCGATGTTAGCATTCATTTCGAGGGGACTAGAATATAAATGCAATGATGTAACGTGCTGGTCAGACCACATTTGGAATATTGTGAGCATCTCTAGGTCCCAAATCTGAGGAATCATATGCTGCCATTCGAGAGGTTCCAGAGGAGGTTTACTAGAATGATCCCGTAGAGAATTGGATTAATATGTGAGCGGTGTTTGATGCTCTGTTAAAAGGATGAGAGGTAATCTAATTGAAATGACCAAATAATGAAAATCCTACATGGAGTGGATGTGGAGAGGATTTTTCCGGTAGTGGGAGAGTCTAGGACCAGAGGGAACAGCCTCAGAATCAAAGGACATACCATCATAATAAAGATGAGGAGGAATTTATTTAGCCAGAAGGTGGTGAATCCATGGATTCCAATCATTTTGGAAATCAAATTATTCTATACATGAGTCCAATCAAGTCATACATAATTACAACATAGAGTCATAGAGTGATACAGTGTGGAAACAGGCTCTTCTGCCCAACTTGTCCCACCTGCTAAATATTTGGTCTATATCCCTCCAAACTTGTCCTATCCATGTACCTGTCTAACTGTTTCTTACATTTTGGGATAGTCCCTGCTTCAACTACCTCCTCTCGCAGCTTGTTCTATGCACCCACCACCCTTTGTGTGAAAAAACTAACCCTCAGATTCCTATTCAATCTTTTCCCCTTTACCTTAATCCTATGCCCGCTGGTCCTCGATTCACCTACTCTGGACAAGGGACTCTGTGCATCTACCCAATCTATTCCTCTCATGATTTTATACACTTCAATATGATCACCCCTCATCCTCCTGCGCTTCCAGGAATCGAATCGCAGCCTACTCAATCTCTCCCTGTAGCTCAGACAGTCTAACCCTGGCAACTTTTTTGTAAATCTTCTCTGTACCCTTTCAAGCTTGACAACATCTTTCCTATAACATGGTGCCCAGAACTGAAAACAATACTGTAAATGTGGCCTAACCAACGTCTTATACAACTGTAACATTACCTCCTAACTTCTATACTCAATACTCTGATCGATAAAGGCCAATGTGCCAAACACCTCTTTTACCACATCATCTGCCTGCGACTCCACATTCAAGGAACCATGCACCTGCAATCCTAGATCCCTGCAATCTCTGCTGTACAACACTACCCAGAGCCCTACCATTCACTATGTAGGTCCTGCCCATGTTAGACTTCCCAAAATGCAACACCTCGCATTTCTCTGTTGTGCAGAGAAAACTACCAGATTGTAGACTATCCAAATAATCAAGCCAATATTAGATATCAATGTGTTTTTTTTAAATTGAAATTCCTTAAATTAAATATGAATACCAATCCCTTGAGTAAGGCACCAGACCACTCCATGCCATAAGGCAATGTTTTGCAATGTATGTTATTCCCTTGAATTGAAAAATAAATCAGCTTTCTGAATTGAAGAAATAAAAATTGATCCAAATAAATGTAACTTTCCTTTCACTTAAATTGAATGAATGCTCTAAGGGCCGAATGGCCTACTCCTGCACTTATTGTCTATTGTCTAAAAGACCCTGCTTGTGAGCAGGTTTTAAAAGCCTTGATGCTCTTTTGGGACCTAACTCAATGAATAGCTGTTATAACTCTAAACTCACTCAATGCCTTTGGTGGATATCCTAGTCCCCAACAGATTTCTATTTCTCAGTCCTTTAAAGTCATTATTTTTTTTCATCACAAATTGATAATACCATCTCCAGAGGTGTCGACATTCAACAAAACACAAATCATTAGTCAATTCTTAACAATATTGTTCTGGGTCATCTGCTGAGATCAACATTTGTATTTGTTACACATCTTCTGTCTGACACAATAAACACAATATAAGGTTGATATAGTCAAGCAGCTTTGCTAAATCAAATAGTGAAGATTCATTTTATTTCCAGTATGTTATCAAATATGCTAAATTTCAATTACAGACACTCATCAAGATTACTTGATCTTATAACACATTATTAAATTAATTCTATATTAACTGTCTAGATTAATTAATTAATTTCCTGGTGCAACATTCTGTATCTTTAGTTCCTGTCGAGGAATTTGCTTTTATTCACAAGGCGTTATCTCAATCAATGATTCATATGTGCCTGTATTACAAACTAAGGGATACCTGCTTTCATTGAGTTTATGAGAAAAACACATAAAACCAAAGCCAATATCCAACACTGAAAACCATACTAAGCTGCATACTAAATCTCGTTGCACTGATGTGCAATGACAATAAAATATATTATTATTATTATTATATATGCCTTTGGGTGTACTAAGCAATGTTGGAATGAGACCTGGAGGCCTACCAAGTGACTCTACATGTAATGATGCTACTGCACAGGATTTAAAAGCCCATAATCATAGGGCTTGAACATAAGATCATAAGAAACAGTAGGCAAGGAACGCAAATTGACCCCTCAACCCTCCTCTGTTATCCAGTAAGATCATGGCACATTCAACCTTGGTCTCAGCACCATATTCCTGCATGCTTCCTAGACCATTCGATGTTCAAATGTTTGTCAATCTCATCCTTGAATATTTATTCAGTGACTCATCCTCTCAGCTCTCTGGGTAGAGAATTCTGAAGATTCAACTTCCTTTGAGATAGGACTACATTCCTCATCTCCGATTTTATTCTGAAACTATGCCCCTTACTTCCAGATACTGGTAGAATAATCCACTCTGCATTCACCCTACAATCTCCTGTGTAATATTATTCATATCAATAAGATTATCCTTCCGTCTTCTAAATTCCAATGAGTATAGACTCAACCTGTTCAACTTTCATCTGACATTATCCCAGATTCACCAAGCTGGTGAAGCTCCCTGAATTGCCCCAAGTGTAATATATTCTTCCCTAGTAATGTGGACTAAACCTGTTTGAGGTTTCATCAGTCCTCGTAGAGTGGAATCAATTCTTCGAGGTTTTTATACTCCATTCCCCTTACCAGAAAAGGCTGATGTTTCATTAGCATTCCTAATTATTTGTTGTAACTGCATACAAATGGATATTGCTGATGGTATTGGTTTATATTTGTCACAAATAGCAAGATACAGAGAAAAAAAGATATTTTTCATGCTATCTGGCCAAAAACATTACAAGTAGTGCAAATAGAAAAATAACCAGATTGCTACAGCATTACAGTCTTACGGCTACAAAGAAAGTACAGGTTTTAAAACGTGCCAGTTTTGCAAAGAGATTGGTTGTGAATCAGGACAATACCCTTAACGTATTGCAGGACCAGTCAGTAGTCTGATAACAGCAAGAAATAAACTGTTTCAGAACCTGGTGACAGAGGCATGTACTTTTAAGCTTTCGTACCTTCTGTCTGACGGGAGAAGAGGGAATTACTGATGTATAAGTGGTCTTTGCTTTACTGAGGCAGCCTAAAATTTAGACAGAGTCAGTGGGAGGAAGGCTAGATCTTGTGATGGAGAGGGCTGCATCCACAACTCTGTAATTTCTTATGCTCTTGAGCCAAACCAAGCTGTGATGCATCCAAGATACAATGTTTTCTAAGGGGCACCTACAGAAATTAGTAAAAGTTATTGAAGTCATGCCGAATTTCCTTGGTTTGTTGGGGAAGTAAAGGCATTAGAGTACTTTCTTAGAAGAAGCAACAATATGGTTGGACCAGAACAAATTATTGGTGATATTTCACCCAAAAACTCTCGACCATATCCACTTCAGTGCCATTGATGTTGACTTGGGTGTATACACCACCTGTTCCCTATAGAGCTAATAGGTCAACGGAAGATGCCATCAACACAGCTCTACATTCTGCACTGGCACATCTTGAGCGTCCTGGCTCATATGTGCGGATGTTATTTGTAGATTTTAGTTCTGCATTTAATACTATCATCCCCAGCAGAATGGTGGACAAACTGTCTGATCTAGGTGTTAATGCAAACACATGTGGATGGATTAAGGACTTTTTAACAGACCGCCCACAGACTGTCAGGATGGGGTCCAATTACTCCCCAATCCTGACGCTTAGCACAGGTGCGCCACAAGGATGTGTGCTGAGTCCAATCTTGTATACAATATACACTTACGACTGTATACCAACACACAGTACAAACAGGATCATCAAGTTTGCGGACGACACGACTGTGGTGGGACTGATAAACAACGATGACGAGTCTGCCTACAGGGATGAAGTCCAAAAACTGACTTCAGGTGTACCAAAAACAACCTGGTACTAAACCCATCAAAGACAAAAGAACTTGTCGTTGACTTCAGGAGGAAGAGGAGAGAGAAACCTGCTCCCTTATACATCAAAGGAGACATGGTGGAGAGAGTCAACGACTTTAGGTTCCTGGGAATAAACATCTCCCAGGACCTCAAATGGCAAATGAACACCGTCACTCTCTTGAAGAAGTCTCATCAGCGGCTGTATTTCCTGAGGTCTCTACGGAGAGCTAACGTCTCACAGCCGCTGCTGCTGTCCTTCTATCGATGCGTCGTGGAAAGTATCCTCACCTATGGAATCCTGGTGTGGTTTGCCAGCTGTACTGTGGCTGAGAGGAGGGCGCTGCAGGGAATTATAAAAACTGCGCAGTGCATTACAAACGCTAACCTGCCCTCCTTGGATGACATATACAAGGCCCGATGCTTGCGCAGGGCCATAAATATCAAGAAGGACACATCCCACCCTGCCAACCACCTTTTTACTCTGCTACCCTCGGGGAGGCGACTCAGGTCTCTGCAGGCTCGCACCGGTAGACTAAAAAATAGTTTCTACCCATGTGCGGTAAAAGAGCTTAACTCCAATAGTGAACACTGGGAAGCAAGAAGTAACTTCGAGGAATACCGCTAAATTCTTTTAAACTTTTTTTAAAATGTATCTATTATTTTACTATTCTATTAATATGTTGTACATAGTTGTGGCCCCAGCGCCAATATAAATTGCTCTCCCTTCCTCCCAAGTAACTGATCATCAATCTAAAAATGACCCATTTATCTTGACTTTCTATTAGTAAGCCAATCCTATATCCATACCAATATATAATCCAAAACCTCAGGCATTCTTATCTAGTGCAATGACAATTTTATTTTATTGTGGATTACATTGTTCTGGAATCTTTTGCAAAGACCTGCAATTCTCTTGGAGAATATAGACAAGATTCCTATTGAAATTAGCATGGATGTGAAATGCATGAAATCAGCAAAATGACTTTGAAATTTCAATCAAACAATTAATGTAAGAAAGCAGTTTGCTGCATTTTTCAGTAACTGATTTGGGAGCAAGCAGGAGCTTTCAAATTCATTCACCCATGATAATCAATATTTTTGGTCTAGGTGAGTGGAATTATGACACATTGGCAACAAGATTGCCCAGATTTCAGCAGTGAAGAGTGTTAGGTTAGAGACAAGGAACTCACAGCTTCACTCATTGAGAACTCCAGTAAGATACTTCAGTCTGTGGAAGGCATGAGGCTCAGAATCAGTCTGTACCGTTAAATTATCCAGAAGTTTCTTATACCAGATACTGAATTAAAGGACATTCTTTTAGGAAGGAGAGGAGGAGAAATTGGCTTTGTCAGAGGGTGATGAATCTGTGGACTTCTTTGCGACAGAAGCCTTTAGAGGCCAAATCAATGGATATTTTTAAGTCGGGGATAGATAGATGGTTGATTAGTACTGGTGTCAGAGGTTACAGGGAGAAGGCAGGAGAATGGGGTTAGAAGGAAGAGACAGATCAGCCATGATTGAATGGCGGAGTAGACTTGATGGGCCAAATGGCCTAATTTTACTCCTATTCCTTATGACCTTGTGACTGGCATTAATTTTCAGATTCTACGAAAGGGAATCTTTTTTCACATCAGCAAAATCATCTCCACTTTGGAATGCTGTACAGGAGCTTTGTTCATTTGAACAAGAGATAATAAAGATATGCGCAATGAAATAATGCATGGCAAAGCTCTGCATAATATAGATATTGGAAGAGGTAAATCAAATCTAATCGAGCTCACACTTCAGCATGACATTCAGATTTAATTCCCATTCTCAGTTTTTGTACCAATTCTTTAGCACAAAATAAAGTTAACCATTTGAAACTGGGGTTTCACATTGCCCCAGCAATGTAGTTATTCATGTCCTTGGCCATGAAAGCAAGAAGATTTAAAAAATGAGCCTCTAAATAATTCTCTTTCAATTGTAATTTGACATTTTTAGCCTTCATTGAATTTGCCTTTGTGTGTTACTCCATCTCGTTCACAAGCATGCCCATTTTAGATATCAAAGATATTAATTTTGAAGTACTATAAAGTAAATAGATGTTTGAAAATTCCTGTGAGTGAAACACCAGTCAAGTTCCACAGATTCATAAAGAATCTGAAATGACAAGGAGCAATAAAGCACGAGCAGTATATCAATGCCACCTCAAATCTGATCCATGCTACTATTTTGACATATATTTAGGGCATTATTCTTTTTAATCTGTGTTCACGTTTAAGAATAACTCACCATTTTCCATTACTGTCAGGCACCAAAATGAGTTTGTTAATAAATGTTGACCAGATTGAAAATGAAAGAACAGTTTATTGTAAAAGTACTACACAATTTGACCTGCCATAATATTGTGGCAAATGACATATTTAATACGATTTTGAAATGATCGTCTAAAATGGCAAACACAATCCGTAGAAGATATAAAAAATATAATCAGACCCTATCTTGTCTGTAACATTCAATATGTAGCAAATCAATGAGCTCTTGAGCTGTTTAGTCCAAGGAAAAGCTTTGTAGTTGAGGGCTGCCGTTAATAGCTGCAAACTTGAAGCCATGCTCCTAATATTTGCCTTTTCCTGAAAGAATACTAGGAACACGAATGATATATTTATGATAGTTAACAGCTCTACAGATGGGAATTCAGAACATTTCAAATTAACCTACCATTATAGAATAAAGATATGAGTATTGTAGCAAAATGGTTATGCTGCTAAACCAATGATCCATGGGTACAAACATATGGCAGCTAGGGACTTTTTATTCAGTTGATTAAATAAGACTGGAATACCAAGTGAGTATTAGTATCAGTGACAGACGGGATTGTTGAAGAATTCCAGCATATTCGCATCCTTTAAATAATAGAGTATACTAGACTAAGTGGGACCCATTCGGTTCCAGCATCCAACGGGAGGGCTGGTTACCCAACGCAATATTCCACCTCTCCACCAATTCCAATATTTCTGGCCAGTGGGGGGGGGGGGGCTCTTTCTGTTGCACTAGTATGGGTGTTGTGGGCCGAAGGGACTGGTTTCCAGAGGGCTAGTGTGGACATTGGGGGACAAATCGATTCTTGGGCTGCCAGGTCAGTCATTGAGGCCAGGCAGCTCAGTCACTGAGGCCTGGCAGTACAGTCACTCAGACCTGGCAGGCTGGCAGCTGAGAAACTGCCAGAAGTTCTACCCAAAACAGGTGACAGACTGTCAGAGAGAAGGGGGAGAGGGTGGACTGAATGGATTATTGGACTGGCAGTTCAGTCACTTATGGCTGGTGGGCTGGCAGTTCGCTTACTCACTCACGGCTGGTGGGCTGGCAGTGCAGTCACTCATGGCTGGTGGGCTGGCAGTTCACTTACTCACTCACGGCTGGTGGGCTGGCAGTGCAGTCACTCATGGCTGGTGGGCTGGCAGTTCAGTCACTGACAGCTGGTGGGCTGGTATTTCACTTACTCATGGCTGGTGGGCTGGCAGTGCAATCACTCATGGCTGGTGGGCTGGCAGTTCAGTCACTTACAGCTGGTGGGCTGGCAGTTCAGTCACTTACAGCTGATGGGCTGGCAGTTCACTTACTCACGGTTGGTTGGCTGGCAGTGCAGTCACTCACGACTGGTGGGCTGGCAGTTCACTTACTCACGGCTGGTAGGCTGGCAGTGCAGTCACTCACGGCTAGTGGGCTGGCAATTCAGTCACTTACAGCTGGTGGGCTGGCAGTTCACTTACTCATTCACGGCTGGTGGGCTGGCAGTGCAGTCACTCATGCCTGACGGGCTGGCAGTGCAGTCACTCATGGCTGGTGGGCTGGCAGTTCACTTACTCATGGCTGGTGGGCTGGCAGTGCAATCGCTCATGGCTGGTGGGCTGCCAGTTCAGTCACTTACAGCTGAAGGGCTGGCAGTTCACTTACTCACGGCTGGTGGGCTGGCAGTGCAGTCACTCATGGTTGGTGGGCTGGCAGTTCAGTCACTGATGGCTGGTGGGCTGGCAGTTCAGTCATTGACAGCTGGTGGGCTGGCAGTTCCCTTACTCACAGCTGGTGGGCTGGCAGTGCAGTCACTCACGGCTGGAGGGCTGGCAGTTCAGTCTCTTACAGCTTGTGGGCTGGCAGTTCACATACTCACGGCTGGTGAGCTGGCAGTGCAGTCACTCATGGCTGGTGGGCTAGTACTGCTGTCATTCATGGCTGGTGGGCTGGCAGTGCAGTCATACACGGCTGGTGGGCTGGTAGTTCAGTCACTCATGGCTGGTGGGCTGGTAGTGCAGTCACTCATGGCTGGTGGGCTGGCAGTGCAGTCACTCACGGCTGGTGGGCTGGCAGTTCACTTACGGCTGGTGGGCTGGCAGTTCACTTACTCACGGCTGGTGGGCTGGCAGTGCAGTTACTCACGGCTGATGTGCTAGCAGTTCAGTCACTTACAGCTGGTGGTCTGGCAGTTCACTTATTCATGGCTCATGGGCTGGCAGTGCAGTCACTCACGGCTGATAGACTGGCAGTTCAGTCACTGACAGCTGGTGGGCCGGCAGTTCACTTACTCACAGCTAGTGGGCTGGTGGTGCAGTCACTCACGCTTGGTACACTGGCAGTTCACTCAGTCACCCCTCCTCCCTTCACCCCCCCACTGCTCCTTGCCAATCCCCTCCCCCCATGCATTCAGTCCATCTCCCCACAACCTCCCCCCATGCACTCTTAGTGGCTCTCCCACATGGCATCCATTCCTGCCCATTAGATTCCCATTGTGATGAAGATCACGCAGGCATGAAAAGTGGAAAAAGGATTTATTAATGTTTAAAATGTGAATGACTCTTAAAATATAAGTACAATTAAAAGTTAAAGATGAGAATTATTAAGTTACTTCTTGTTGTGTCTCTTGTTGCTGCTCATTGCATCTTTATATCTCTTTGCTGTTGATAAAAAAAAGAAAAATTTAAATATAGAGAGATTGAGCGGTCAAAATCTAACAAAGAAAATCTGAGAATTTATCTCAGAAGTCATCATTCAACAAAGCACCCTTTTAATGACGACATTCTTGGTCAATGTTCCATCCTTCAGGAAAACTTTGACATTTCCCTTCATCTTTCCTCGGCTAAGAGACATATATAGTTTTCCATGCTGAAATACCGGTTTGTCGAGTAGATCAACACCTTCTGCATTGTTTGTCCTTGTGCTTTATGGATCGTCATAGTAAAATTTGATTGAATGGGGAAATGGGTCTGCTGAAAGGGAATGCCTTCACCTTCTGCTAAATTGTGTGCACACACTGCTCTCTGCTCAGCATTCAGCAGAGGCCCATTCTCCTCAACAAATTGCTGTTGTTCAGTTCTATCGTATTGCAATTCCTGCAGCATTTCTGGATTGTCATCATCAAGGTGCATTCTTCCATTTCTTGGTTTTGGCAAATAAAAGAATTCCATTGTTTTTTTGTAATTCTCAATCCTCTGGACTCACTGAAGAATTTGTGCAAAACATTTCTTTGAGGCGGGGGCTGTCGTGGTGGGGTGGTGGGTGGCAAATGTCCTGCAGCCGAGGGACGGCTTCAGGCTGGGGCTCTCGTGGGCTGATGAGGGAGGGGGTGTCCTGCAGTGCGGGATGTGGGCGGCTTCAGGATAGGGAGCATCCTATAGCCAGGCGGAGAGCAGCGTCTTGAGTTGGGGGATGTCAGTAGGGGGCGGGGGCGGTGAGCGACCTACTCATGGCCTCACTCACTGCCATGGGACTAACTCAGGGCACACACACACACACACACACACACACACACACACACACACACACACACACACACACACACACACACACACACACACACACACACACACACACACATATGCCATGAACCGGAAATGACGCACTTAGCGCCATCTTGCCGCTAACCAGAAATGACGTCATTGGTGCCATCTTGCCACTAAGCGGAAGTCACGGAATGAGCGCCAATTTTGCAATTAAACACAGTCCTGATCTAATAAAATGTTTATTCAAGCTTTATCCATCTGAAAACTGTTGCAACTATTTTAAAAGCCAAGACAAACAATATTACAAACACGTTACAACCAATACATTTTCTGAAACCATTTTTTTAGAAGCCAAGACAAACAATTTTGCAACCACTTTACAACCAATACATTTTCTGAAAGCATTTGTTTTAAAGCCAAGACAAACAATTTTGCAAACACTTTACAATCAATATATTTTCTGAATACATTTTTTTTAAAGCTAAGTCTATCAATTTTGCAAACACTTTACAACCAATACATTTTCTGAAAACATGTTTTAAAAAGCCAAGACAAACAATTTTGCAAACGTTTTAAAACCACATCGAGAGGACTCACCGTCGAGTAGACGTGCGTTCAGTGTTATTCGCAGCTCAAAGAGCCGTGACCCTCTTGCTTCCTCCATCTCGCAGAGACTGAGTGAGGCATGAAACCTCCGGGTTATGTAGTCCCTCTCCCCTGCCACCAGCAGGGGCAGCAGAGAGAATGGCCACATTTTTTAAAACTTTCTCCCTTATGCACTTCGATATTGTGATCTGAAAGCAACAATATTGGGGTTCATTTAATAAATTGATGGCATAGCAAAGCAGCACTTCCATATGGTGTAACTTCATTTGACATTCGGGGTTTTGGAAAAAAGTAATTATTGAAAGATGGGAGCTTTTAAAAGATATAAAGAAGTGACTGAACTAGTGGGATTCGATGATTTAGGGGTAGGATGAACCTTGCTGACGTTGCCGGAACTTACTGTCCATCCCTGTAGCATTGCTGGATTCACAAGACTGCAATATGTACTATTGAAGAGGCAGCGTTTGGAGATCGCTGCATGCTGGTGTTGTAATCTCCTGGATATTTGTTAAGCTGATGTCTCTCTGCTCTCTGGTAGGCATAAGAAATATCTAATGATCCTCTCCAAAGAATAGCAAAATGCCACTTGTCAAAATGTATCCTACACCAATGTCACTGAGTCACTTATCCAGTCATTTTTGCGATGATGCATGTGGGACTTTGCTGCACCTAACTTGACCGTCAAATTCTCTACTTTACTAGCAATGAGGTGATGATATAATGTGCTATATGGATTGTTAAAATCTGATAACATGTGATAAATGAATTATATTTTATTTGGCTTTTATCCCATCGGTAAAGAACCATTCATCAGGCTAGCGTTATCTCCATTCCTACCACCCCCCCCCCCCCCCAAACCCCGTTTCCCAGTATTGCAAAGATCAGGCTTACTTAATATCAAGTGTGAAGGAAGGAATTTCAGATGCTGGTTTACACCAAAGATAGACACAAAATGTTGCAGTTACACCTGCATTTTGTGTCTTAATATCAAGATAATTTTCTTGGTGTTAAGACCTTAACTGAATTTAATCCATTCTGATTGGCATACGATTCATTAGAGTCCCTAAGCAGGAACTCTTTGTTGAGCTGTCTGTCTGTGCACATAAATAGATTACCAGGTAGACAGGGGAAAAGCCATCTTGAAGATAGAAAAAAGATCCTTCCTGACTTTAAATTAACTCTTGCCCAATGTATGCCTAAAGAAACCCATTATTTCTCAGGAATTTTGGTACAATTGACAATCTGACAATTCTGTTTGTAAGATATCCCTTGACAATCTGTACCTTTTCCCTTTGCATATTGCATATTGCATCTTGCGACAGATGGCACAATGGGCTAAGTGTTCGGCTGGCAACCGGAAGGTAGCTGGTTCGAATCCCGCTTGGAGTGCATACTGTCGTTGTGTCCTTGGGCAAGACACTTCACCCACCTTTGCCTGTGTGTGAATGTGTTTGAATGTGTGTGAGTGATTGGTGGTGGTTGGAGGGGCCGTAGGCGCAGATTGGCAGCCACGCTTCCGTCAGTCTGCCCCAGGGCAGCTGTGGCTACAGAAGTAGCTTACCACCACCGAGTGTGACTGAGGAGTGAATGAATAATGCGATGTAAAGCGCCTTGAGTATTAGAAAGGCGCTATATAAATCCCATCCATTATCATTATTATTATTATTCACCTCTCTCTCATTAAAAAAACAATTACTTAACTGAGCAGCAAGCACTGTCATATTACATATGTAAACCATAAATATTATAACTCGGTAATAGGGTAGTGATTGAAATTAAATTAACATCTTCTAGCAAAAGTACATTACACTTTTTTATTGACAATATTAAACACATTCCTCATCCATCAATATAAAACATTATGTGAATATTTGTCTGGGCTGAGGTCTTGATCCTCAAATACCTCCTTGCTCAATCAACCAAAGCCAATGCGAGGAAAATTGAAGGTGGTGCTGAATATCATCATTGACGTTTGCTTCAGTATTTGGTGGCTTCTGAGATGTGGTTTAGATGGATGCGGGCCAAACACAGTCAAATGGGATTAGCTTGGCGCGGGCATCTTACTAAGGAGCTGGGTTAAAGGACTTGTTTCTGTGCTGTATGACTCTATGACTACATGTGAAGTTGTCAATGTTTTAGTTTAGTTTAGTTTAAAGATATAAGTAAGTAAGTAAGTAAGTAAGTAAATAAGTAAGTTTATTGGCCAAGTATTCACATACAAGGAATTTGCCTTGGTGCTCCACCCACAAGTAACAGCATGACATACGGTGACAGTTACGAGTGACTCAGAAAACACTAAACATTAATAATAATAAAATATTAATGATAAAACACCATTGATCAAGCATGTGAACCAACAAAATACCAGACCAAAGGGAGGCTACAGATTTTTGGCTGTTGAGTAGAGCAACTACGGTTTGATAAAAACTGTTTTTATGTCTGGCTGTGGCAGCTTTGACAGTCCGGAGTCGCCTTCCAGAGGGAAGTGATTCAAAGAGTTTGTGGCCAGGGTGAGAGGGGTCAGAGATGATCTTGCCCACTCGCTTCCTGGCCCTTGCAGTGTACAGTTCATCAATGGAGGGAAGGTTGCAGCCAATAACCTTCTCAGCTGATCGGACGATTCGCTGCAGCCTCCAGGTGTCGTGCTTGGTGGCTGAGCCAAACCAGACCATGATGGAGAAGGTGAGAACAGACTCTACGATGCCCATGTAGAATTGGACCATCATTGCCTGTGGCAGATTGTGCTTCCCCAGCTGCCACAGGAAGTCACATTCTGCAAGCCTCACACTGTCTCATCTGCTTCGACATGTGTTCACCACATTCCGTCCTCTCAAGCTTTATGCGTAGCCTCCTCTCCAAAGACTCTTGAGCCAAAGACTCACAAGGCCGCTCCCTCAGTGCCGCTCCCTAAGAGCCATCTTGCTTATATTGACTGATAAATTGCCTAATTTACCAATTTACAAACCAAATTCCTCAGTTTTAAACTGTTTTCCCCCTCTGACACATCTAACTGGCAAGGAGTAACCTATCCCGGGGGATCAGGGAAGCGAAGAGGCTGTATGGGCAAAAACTTAATAGCCACTTGGAAAATGACAAAGACACACGTCGCTTGTGGCAGGGATTTCATACCATCACTGACTACAAGCCCCCCCCGCTGCGGATATGCCAAAACGACCCCTCTCTACCAGATGAACTTGAACGAGTTCTACGCACGGTTTGAGGTTAAAAACAGCACCCAGACACGTGCACTACTGCCATCTCCCAGTGACCAGTCGCTTAGGCTGTCCGCAGCCGGAGTTAAAAAGGCCTTTGCCAGCATCAATCCACGCAAAGCTGCAGGGCCGGACAACATTCCTGGATGCGTTTTAAGAGACTGCGCCGAGCAACTGAAAGATGTCTTCACAGACATTTTTAACATCTCACTCAGCCAGGCAGTAGTGCCCAACTGTCTTAAGAGTGCCACCATCGTCCCTGTCCCGAAGAAACCAAACCCAGCCTGCCATAATGTCTTTCGACCAGTGGCTCTAACACCCATAGCAATTAAGTGTTTTGAGCGACTGGTTATGCAGCACATCAAAAAGAGTCTACCTGCCGACCTAGACCCACTGCAGTTCGCCTACAGAGCCAACCAATCCACAGTGGACGCAGTCTCAACAACACTGAACCTCGTACTGTCACACCTTGATCGGAAAAATACTTATGCCAGGATCCTCTTCATAGACTTCAGCTCTGCGTTTAACACAATCATTCCGCAGCAGCTGGTGGAGAAGTTGGAGCTATTGGGGGTTGATGCTGGCACATGTAACTGGGTCCTGAACTTTCTATCACAACGGCAGCAGACAGTCAGGGTGGGCAGAAGGACATCAAAAACCATAGCCGTGAGCACTGGCTCGCCCCAAGGCTGTGTCCTAAGCCCCCTGCTGTTTAGTCTGCTTACACACGACTGTACTGCTAGACTCAATAACAACTTCGTCAACAAGTTCGCTGATGACACAACAGTGGTGGGTCTCATCAGTGACAATGATGAGTCGGCGTACAGGATGGAGGTGGAGCTGCTCACAGGATGGTGCAAATCCCACAACCTCATTCTCAACGTGGGAAAAACTAAGGAGATGGTGGTATATGTATTTTTATTTCTATTTATTTTTTACTGCACACTGAATGGACACTGGTTTGAGTAACGTTTTTTTGTTTCCTCTGGGTATGTGAGTACTCAGGAAAATAACAATGAAGATATACAATACAATACAATACAAATAACTCTCCTCACACTCAGGCTAGAGCCAATCAATGCTTTTTTTTGCTTCTCTTTGTTGCTGTTTCTTCAAAATCCATGGGAGCTCTATAATGTGTCATAGAAACATAGAAACATAGAAAATAGGTGCAGGAGTAGGCCATTCGGCCCTTCGAGCCTGCACCGCCATTCAATATGATCATGGCTGATCGTCCAACTCAGTATCCTGTACCTGCCTTCTTTCCATACCCCCTGATCCCTTTAGCAACAAGGGCCACATCTAACTCCCTCTTAATTATAGCCAATGAACTGGCCTCAACTACCTTCTGCGGGAGAGAATTCCACAGATTCACCACTCTCTGTGTGAAAAAAGTTTTCCTCATCTCGGTCCTAAAAGATTTCCCCTTTATCCTTAAGCTGTGACCCCCTGTTCTGGACTTCCCCAACATCGGGAACAATCTTCCTGCATCTAGCCTGACCAACCCCTTAAGAATGTTATACGTTTCTATAAGATCCCCCCTCAATCTTCTAAATTCTAGCGAGTACAAACCGAGTCTATCCAGTCTTTCTTCATATGAAAGTCCTGACATCCCAGAAATCAGTCTGGTGAACCTTCTCTGTACTCCCTCTATGGCAAGAATGTCTTTCCTCAGATTAGGAGACCAAAACTGTACGCAATACTCCAGGTGTGGTCTCACCAAGACGCTGTACAACTGCAGTAGAACCTCCCTGCTCCTATACTCAAATCCTTTTGCTATGAATGCTAACATACCATTCGCCTTCTTCACTGCCTGCTGCACCTGCATGCCTACTTTTAATGACTGGTGTACCATGACACCCAGGTCTCGTTGCATCTCCCCCTTTCCTAATCGGCCACCATTCAGATAATAATCTACTTTCCTGTTTTTGCCACCAAAGTGGATAACCTCACATTTATCCACATTAATCTGCATCTGCCATGCATTTGCCCACTCACCCAGCCTATCCAAGTCACCTTGCAGCCTCCTAGCATCCTCCTCACAGCTAACACTGCCCCCCAGCTTCGTGTCATCCGCAAACTTGGAGATGTTGCATTCAATTCCCTCGTCCAAATCATTAATATATATCGTAAATAGCTGGGGTCCCAGAACTGAGCCTTGTGGTACCCCACTAGTCACTGCCTGCCATTGTGAAAAGGACCCATTTACTCCTACTGTTTGCTTCCTGTCTGCCAGCCAGTTCTCTATCCACATCATTACTGAACCCCCAATACCATATGCTTTAAGTTTGTATACTAATCTCTTATGTGGGACTTTGTCGAAAGCCTTCTGAAAGTCCAGATATAACACATCCACTGGTTCTCCCTTATCCACTCTACTAGTTACATCCTCGAAAAATTCTACAAGATTCGTCAGACATGATTTACCCTTCATAAATCAATGCTGACTTTGTCCAATGATTTCACCACTTTCCAAATGTGCTGCTATCCCATCTTTAATAACTGATTCTAGCAGTTTCCCCACTACCGACGTTAGACTAACTGGTCTGTAATTCCCCGTTTTCTCTCTCCCTCCCTTTTTAAAAAGTGGTGTTACATTAGCTACCCTCCAATCCTCAGGAACTACTCCAGAATCTAAAGAGTTTTGAAAAATTATCACTAAGTCATATTCCTGTATGCTTCAGCAGATGTGTTGACTGTGGCTAGGAGCTCAGCCTCTGCACGTGTGCCAGCACAAATACCGCCTGCATATTGCTGCCCAAATACTGAGATTTGGGTAAACATTTTATGGACTTTAATTGGTGTAGGCCAAAGATTAGTTCCACCAACTTTTAACTTCTACAGATGCACCTTAGAGAAGGATAATATTGGGATGAATCACATCTTGGTTGCTGCCTCACCGCGCCAGTGACCTGGGTTTGATCCTGACTATGGGTGCTGTCTGTATGGAGTTTGTACGTTCTCCCCGTGACCTGCGTGTGTTTTTACCGGGATCTCCGGTTTCCTTCCACACTCCAAAGACATACAGGTATGTAGGTTATTTGCCTTGGAAAATCGTAAATTGTCCCTAGTGTGTGTAAAAGTAGTGTTAATTTGTGTTAATGCACGGGGATCGCTCGTTGGCACAGACTCGGTGGGCCGAAGGGCCTGCTACCGTGCTATCTGAACAGAACTGAACTGAACACAGCAGAACTTCGACTTTTTCTTTGTAATTATAATGTTGTAGAAATATTATCTGAACCCTGGTATCTTTCTCTTTGTTGTACCTATGAATAGCTTAATTATGTTCATGTTTAGTATGATTTAATTTGATTAGATACCATGAAAACAAAAGCTTTTCACTGCATCCTGCTACATGGGATAATAATGCACCAATACCAACCCCAGTGAAGAGATTATCTAACAGAAACAAACATTGGTTTGCTCAAAGCCTATTGTATGTGAAGGAATGCAATATTCTCCAACTCTTGGGATTTTCTGGCTGATAACTACTTGAAGTAGAAAAAGATATACAGGATGGTCTTGAGAATTTAGAGCCGTACATATGCAATGAAAGCAGCCTTTTCCCGCACAGACTATCCATCGGTCTGTCCTGCCAACCTTCTCTTGTCCCAGCTGTGGAACAATCTGCAGCTCCCACAGAGGCCTCATCAACAACCTCCGAATCCACTAAACCAGATTAGAGATAAGTTTTTTTGCCTTCCTTCACAGCGAGGAGGAGATGCGCTGTGATGGATGTCTGTGTAAATTGTGTTGTGTCTTGTGTCTTTTTTTCTTGTGTGTATGACTGTAGAAACAGCATTTCATTTGAGCCTCTATGAGGTTCAAGTGACAAATAAATTGTATTGTGTATTGTGTATTGTGTATGTAAATCAACCTCTGTCTTGAGAGAGGAGAATACGAGAGACAATACTTGCATTCTGGAGCTATGAGTTTAAAAAAAAAAGGAAAAACGTTCTGGAGTACCTCTGTTGGTCAGGCAACATCTCTGGAGCACATGAAATGGTGATGTTCCGGGAAAAATGTGACCTTTACATTTGCATTTGGTCGTTCTATCCCCAGCTTAATCTAGGCATAATAAAAGAAGCTGGGTGTTTTATTTGTGTAACTTTCACTTTTTTAATATTCTTCTTATTTTCAAGGAGATAAAATTAAAGTTTATTTTACAAAACTTAATTATCTACAAAATGTTTGTGAACATTCATAGCTTTTAAGCTCAGAGCACTGTGACAGAAACAACATGGATTTTCTGTGAAGTGTTGCTGGTGGAGGAAGAACACCATCAAGCATGGTTTTCTTCCGAAAAGAACATCCTTTAATTCTGAGGCTATGACCTCTGGTCCCAGACTCTCCCACTAGTGGAAACATCCTCTCCAAATCTGCTCTATCCAAGCCTTTCACTATTCTGTATGTTTCATTGACGTCCCCCTTCATTCTTCTAAACTCTGGCAAATATAGGCACAGTGCCATCAAACATTCATCGCGTTGACCTACTCATCCCTGGGATCATTTTTATAAGCCTCCTCTGGACCCTCTCCAGAGCCAGCACATCCTTCCTCAGATATGGTACCCAAATGATCTTGACTATTTTGCATTCATTAACACCTCCCACCAGCTACCATGCTAATCTTTAAGCCATTAAGTGTGCAGGTCCATATTCCACTGCAATGTGTTGCAGTGTGGTAAACAATGCAAACACTTGACTTCATAAAATCCATACACTAAAGTGCCTGTCCCACTTGGCGATTTTTTGGGCGACTGCCGGAGTCATAACAGGGTCGGCAAAAGATTTTGAACATTTCAAAATCCAGTGGCGACAAAAAAAATGTTGCGACACTTGAAAAAACACCGTGCGCAATACGTCATCACGACGCATCACACTGCATCATGCCGCAAATATTTTGGTGGCCTGATATGTCAGTCAATGATGCTGGCAGTCGCTGATATGTCAGTCAATGATGCTGGCCAGTGGGGAAACTTTGAAAACCTTTTCCCTGTATGGAGAACCCGACCTTTTCTCTGTCAGGTCTCTGTTGTCGTTGGGGCCTAGCACAGTGGGCGGCCTCCGATCGGAACGACCTGGGACTCCAATCGTGGAGCCTGCGGACTTACTTACCATCGCAAATCTGGCCAAGTTCGGAACGTGGAGAGCTGTGGTGGCGCGCTGCTGCGGCCCGACCCCGGAGATTCGGAGGCTCCATCCGCAGGTCTGGTGGACGGTAACAGCGGGTGCCCGCGGGTCCTGGGTGGGAGACCGCTTTTCGGAGCTTCCGCAACGGTGACTTCGCCCGCCCGAGTTGTGGGGTAGAAAATTACCTGGAGCAGGGCCTTACATCGCCTGACGCGGCTTTAAATGGCTGCGGGACTTGCTAGCGCCCGCCGGGGGGCTCCAACACCAAGACCCGGAGCGTGGCCTTGCATCGCCCAGCGCGGCTTTAATGGCCGCTGTACACTTACCATCGCCCGCCGGGGGCTTTGACTCTGACATCGGGAGAAGAATGAGGAGTGCAGGGGAGAGATAAGACTTTGCCTTCCATCACAGTGAGGAGGAGATTCACTGTGATGGATGTTTGTGTAAATTGTGTTGTGTCTTGGTTCTTTTTCTTGTGTGTATGACTGCAGAAACCAAATTTTGTTTGAACCTCAATGAGGTTTAAATGACAACAAATAAATTGTATCATTGTATCATTGTATCATCCAGATCATATAGAGATTGTGATCGACTTCAGGATGCAAAGCGGTACACATACTCTGCCATTGACAGCGCTGAAGTAAGGATAGCTGAAAGCATCAGATTCCAAGGAGCAAATTGTCCTGGGCTAGCCACATTGAAGCAATGGCCAAGAAATCACACCAATGCTTTTACTTCCTCAGAACGCTTAGGTAGTTTGGCATGTCCCCAGCAACTGTCTCCAACTTTTACAGATGCACCGCAGAAAGCATTTTATTGGGATACATCACAGCATGGTTTGGGAACAACTCCATCCAAGGTCAAAAGAAATAGCAGAGAATTGTGGATGCAGCCCAGAACAGTTTCTTCCCAGCTGTTATCAGGCAACTGAACCCCCCTATCACCAAATAGAGAGCAATCCTGATATACCATCTACCTCATAGGAGATCCTCAGGCTATCTTTAATAGTAAGATTAAACGAGAACTTACCAGTTTGAAGTTTGATCTGTATTTTATGAGGAGTAACTTTGAGGGAATACGTGAAGAACCCCGCCAGGACGCTTGCGTGTCATTCTTCAAAGCAGCGGTGTGAAATCACAGATAACTGTAATGACTAAACATAGTAAGATTAGAGAAGAGATACCAGTTAAGTATATGATCAAGGGTGGGAGCGGAGGGCACGTAATCCCTCATCGTAACTCCTCATAAAATACAGATCAAACTTCAAACTGGTAAGTTCTCGTTTAATCTTACTATTTTACTTCGGAGTCACGTGAGTGACTACATGAAGATTTTAAAGCTCTGTGATTTCATGCCATGGAAACGAGTCCATGCATCACGTCTGCCTTGATAGGAGGAATTGTGTTAACATAATTTGGACATGATTTCGACATTGAAATCATAAAATTTGTTAACACAAAATTATAACCCCTTTTTATGGGTTTAAATTAATTTACAGAACTTAAAATTGTTTCTGCAAACGTTCCAGGTTTCATTACTGGTTTGTTGTAAAATAATTGGAATGTTTTTCCCCCAGACCATCCTGCTGCCTTGAGGATTTGGTCCATTGGTACATCCAACTGTATCACTGCCGATGTAGCTGCAGCACTGGTGGAATGAGATTTAAAAATATTAGTATCTACCCCAGCCTGTGTTAGCACCTGTTTCAGCCATCTTGAGATGGTCTGGACCGTTACTCTTTTGTGTGGTTGCTTGTGGCTGACCAGAAGTGCCTTCTCATTGCCTCTTATGATTTTCGTTGTCTCCATGTATAACGACAGATGTCTTACTATACAGAGACGGTCATCTGTTGGGTATGACCTAAATTGTATATTGAGGCCTGCTGATTCCTGTCTGTTCTGCTTTACTAACTCATAGATATGAAACGGAATATTTTCTGTTGAGGAAGTCATGTTGTCCAGTCTTAGTTTATGCAGTGACTGTACCCTCTGTGCCGTGACCAATGCCATTAGCATGACTGTTTTTAATGTCAGTCTGTGTAGGGACAGAGCTGTTGCTGGAGACCAATTCCTGAGCATCTTCAGGACAATACTTACATCCCATATTTGGGAGTACCTGGTTCTTGGGGGATTAGTATTAAAAATTCCCCTCATAATTTTTGTTACCAGTGGGTGAGTCCCAACAGAGTAACGCTCTGTCCCCTGCCATAGGTAAGTCGATAGGGCACTTCTGGCGCAGTTGATGGCACTATAACTGAGCCCCTCATCATAGTGGAGGCCTGCCAGATATTCCAGAACAGACGGGATGTTCATGTCTCTGTAGGTGATGTTGTTTTTATGGCAGTACATCTCCCACTTCCTGATATAGACCAGATACTGTTTTTTGGTTGACAGTCATTGGGCTGCCGAGATCATGTTCACTGTTCGGTCCGTCAGTCCCAGTTGTAGTAGAGGTGTTTTTAAACTCTACAAATTAATACGTTCAAATGTTTATGGCAAGGGTGGCTATCCCTTGTTACGGGATGTAGCAATACATCTGGTCTATGTGGGATGGTGATACATGGTTCTAATACCATGTTTAATACCACTGGGAACCAAGGTTGAGTAGGCCAATCGGGTACGACCAAAATACCAGACGCAGAGTCTTGTTGTATTTTCCTTAATACCCGACTGATGAGGCAGAAAGGAGGGAATGCGTAAATAAACAATTTCCCCCCAATGCAGCAAAAATGCATCTGTCGCCGCTGTTCCAGTGTCTGGTTCCCATGAAACATAATTTGATAACTGGTGGTTAAGTCTGGATGCGAATAGATCGATATCTGGTGTTCCATATTTTGCTGTAATATCAGCAAATACTTTTTTATTCAACATCCATTCGGTGTTTTCATTAAATTTGCGTGACCTGGTGTCTGCCACTAAATTTAGTCTTCCTGGTAGGTAAGTGGCTGATATCCAAATATCTCTTTGGATGCACCATTGTCAAATTGAATTAGCCAGATTGTCACATGATATCGATTTGTTTCCACCCATGTGGTTAATGTATGCTACCATGGTGGTATTGTCTATTTGTAGTCTAACATGCTGGTGATATGACCCAGTACAATATGACTTTAGGCCATGGAATGCACCCAACATTTCCAAGTAGTTTATGCCCAGTGTGAGTAAGAAAGATGCCTCCTGTGCAGTCCATCTACCTCCACAGCTGGTGATGGTATTCGTGGCTCCCCACCCAAGTGCACTGGCATCAGTTTGTATTACCATGGAAGGGTTACTGACAATGATTGGATTGGAACAAAACCAGATGTTATCTATCCACCATTTTAGTTCCATTTTAGCTTGATTGGTAGTTTCATAGGTCTGTCAAAGTGACCTGCATTAATTTAGAGTGCTTGTATTTTTGCTCTCTGTAAGTTTAGGTAATGTAGAGGTCCAAATTGTGTGGCTGGAAAGGCAGCCACCATTTTGCCAATTACTTTTGCTACCAATCTGATGGATGGTTTGCTGATGTCAATGAGGTTATTGCAAGCCTCTATTAAATCTCTAGCCTTTCCCTTAGGCAGAGTCACCGACATGTGAACTGAGTCAATGGTGAAACCCCAAATAGTCCATAGTAGTGGAAGGCGTTAGTTTAGATTTAACTGGATGGATAATAAATCCCAGTTTTTCAAATAACTGTTTTGTGGCTGTTACAGTTTGTTTGGCCAATTCCAAAGTTTTGCCCACAATGAGTATGTCATCTAAATATGCCATGACCATGTGTTTACGTTTCCGTAGAGACGCTAAGGCTGGTTTCAAAAATTTTGTGAACATCCAGGGGCTGATGATAACCCATTTGGCAGTGCTTTATACTGCCAGTGTTGTCCCATCCAGTTGAATTTTAAGTAACATCTGTGGTCACCTCGTATAGGCACTGAATAGTAAGCATCTTTTAAATCGATGCTGGCCATGAAGTAACCTTTGGAAATTAATTGTTTAGCAGTAACAAAGGTTTTGTTTTCAGAACTGCTGTAGCTTTGGGAGCAACAACAGCAGCAGCAGGAGGAGATTAGCAAGAGATACGACTGATTGGCTCTAGCCCAAGTGGGAGGAGAGAAGTGAAAACAGTTTAAGTACAGGTCAAGGACAGGCAGACTTGACTCAGAACTGCTGTAGCTTCGGGAGCAACAACAGCAGCAGCAGGAGGAGATTAGCAAGAGATACGACTGATTGGCTCTAGCCCAAGTGGGAGGAGAGAAGTGAAAACAGTTTAAGTACAGGTCAAGGACAGGCAGACTTGACTCAGAACTGCTGTAGCTTTGGGAGCAACAACAGCAGCAGCAGGAGGAGATTAGCAAGAGATACGACTGATTGGCTCTAGCCCAAGTGGGAGGAGAGAAGTGAAAACAGTTTAAGTACAGGTCAAGGACAGGCAGACTTGACTCAGAACTGCTGTAGCTTTGGGAGCAACAACAACAGCAGCAGCAGTAGGATATTAGCAAGAGATACGACTGATTGGCTCTAGCCCAAGTGCTGGTAAAACAGCTGAAAACTGAGGAATTTGGTTTGTAAATTGGTAAATCAGGCAATTTATCAGTCAATTTAAGCAAGACTGCTCTTAGCGAGCGGCAGTGAGTGAGCGGCCTTGTGAGGGAAGTGCCCTGTGAGTAAAGTGTGAGTCTTTGGCTCGAGAGTCTTCGGCGAGGAGGCTGAGGAGAAGAGACTACGCAAAACACTGCAGAGGGAGAGACGAAAGAAGGAGATGTCAGGCAAGCTGATTCAGTGTGATGCTTGCAGTATGTGGGAGGTCAAGGACACCGCTGGTGCCTCTGGCTGCTACAAATGCGAAAAGTGCATCCAGGTAGAGCTCCTGAAGGGCCGTGTTGGGGAACTGGAGAAGCAAGTGGATGACCTCCGGTTCGTCCGAGAAACGGAGTCGTTCCTCGACAAGTCCTACAGTACGATTGTTACACCTAAGGTACTGGAAGAGAGAAGGTGGGAGACAGTGAGAACGGGAGGGAAGCATGGAATGCCAACGTCCCCGGGTGTTGTACCTCTTGTGAACAGGTTCACCCACTTAGAAGCTGTCGGGACAGAAGAGGTGTTTACACTGGGCGGCGGACTGGCTTGTGATGCGAATAGGGCTGTTGAGCCGAAACCAAAAAGGCCTAAGGCAGGCAACGCCATTGTAGTAGGAGACTCCATTGTGAGAGGTACGGACAGGGGTTTCTGCGGCAACAGACGGGATGCGAGGATGGTGTGCTGCCTTCCTGGTGCCAGGATCCAGGATGTCACGGACAGAGTGCAGAAAATCCTCAAGGGCGGAGGTGAACATCCGGAAGTGGTAGTGCATGTCGGCACAAACGATGTCGGAAAGAAGGGGATGAATATTCTGCAGCGTGACTTTAGAGAGCTCGGAAAAATGCTGAAAAGCAGGACCTCCAGGGTTGTTATCTCCGGTTTGCTTCCAGTTCCTCGTGCTGGCGAGAGCAGGAACAGGGAGATACGGGACCTGAACGTGTGGCTGAGGAACTGGTGCACGGGGCAGGGATTTAGATTCTTAGATCACTGGGATCTGTTTTGGGGTAAGGGGGAACTGTACAAAAGGGACGGATTGCATCTTAACAGGTGTGGGACCAGCATTCTGGCAGGCAGGTTTGCTACTGCTACACGGGTGGTTTTAAACTGAATAAGGGGGGTGGGGTGTCGAATGGGCTAGTGGAGGATGGAGTTAAAGGGAAAGGGTTTCTTAAATGTGTGAGCGTAGAGACAGATGGGTGTAAAATGAGGGTAGAAGCAATAGGTAGCAAGGTGAAAAGTAAAAGTGGCAGGCCGGAAAATCCAGGGCAAAAATCAAAAAGGGCCACTTTTCAACAAAATTGTATAAGGGGTAAGAGTGTTGTAAAAACAAGCCTGAAGGCTTTGTGTCTCAATGCAAGGAGCATTCGTAATAAGGTGGATGAGTTGAATGTGCAGATAGCTATTAATGACTATGATATAGTTGGGATCACGGAGACATGGCTCCAGGGTGACCAAGGCTGGGAGCTGAACATCCAGGGATATTCAATATTCAGGAGGGATAGAGAGAAAGGAAAAGGAGGTGCGGTAGCGTTGCTGATTAGAGAGGAGATTAACGCAATGGAAAGGAAGGACATTAGTTTGGAGGATGTGGAATCGATATGGGTAGAGCTGCGAAACACTAAGGGGCAGAAAACGCTGGTGGGTGTTGTGTACAGGCCACCTAACAGTAGTAGTGATGTTGGAGATGGTATCAAACAGGAAATTAGAAATGCGTGCGACAAAGGCAAAACCGTTATAATGGGTGACTTCAATCTACATATAGATTGGGTGAATCAAATTGGCAGGGGTGCTGAGGAAGAGGATTTTTTGGAATGTATGCGGGATAGTTATCTAAATCAACATGTAGAGGAACCAACGAGAGAGCAGGCTATTTTAGACTGGGTATTGAGTAATGAGGAAGGGTTAGTTAGCAGTCTTGTTGTACGTGCCCCCTTGGGCAAGAGTGACCATAATATGGTTGAGTTCTTCATTAGGATGGAGAGTGACATTGTTAATTCAGAAACAATGGTTCTGAACTTAAAGAAAGGTAACTTTGAGGGTATGAGACGTGAATTGGCCAAGATTGACTGGCAATTAATTCTAAAAGGGTTGACGGTGGATATGCAATGGAAGACATTTAAAGACTGCATGAATGAACTACAAAAATTGTTCATCCCAGTTTGGCAAAAGAATAAATCAGGGAAGGTGGTGCATCCGTGGATAACAAGGGAAATCAGGGATAGTATCAAAGCGAAGGATGATGCGTACAAATTAACCAGAAAAAGCAGCATACCGGAGGACTGGGAGAAATTCAGAGACCAGCAGAGGAGGACAAAGGGCTTAATTAGGAAAGGAAAAATAGATTATGAAAGAAAACTGGCAGGGAACATAAAAACTGACTGCAAAAGTTTTTATAGATATGTGAAAAGAAAGAGATTAGTTAAAACAAATGTAGGTCCCTTGCAGTCAGAAACAGGTGAGTTGATCATGGGGAACAAGGATATGGCGGACCAATTGAATAACTACTTTGGTTCCGTCTTCACTAAGGAAGACATAAATAATCTGCCGGAAATAGCAGGGGACCGCGGGTCAAAGGAGTTGGAGGAATTGAGTGAAATCCAGGTTAGCCGGGAAGTGGTGTTGGGTAAATTGAATGGATTAAAGGCCGATAAATCCCCAGGGCCAGATAGGCTGCATCCCAGAGTACTTAAGGAAGTAGCTCCAGAAATAGTGGATGCATTAGTAATAATCTTTCAAAACTCTTTAGATTCTGGAGTAGTTCCTGAGGATTGGCGGGTAGCAAACGTAACCCCACTTTTTAAGAAGGGAGGGAGAGAGAAAACGGGGAATTACAGACCAGTTAGTCTAACATCGGTAGTGGGGAAACTGCTAGAGTCAGTTATTAAAGATGGGATAGCAGCACATTTGGAAAGTGGTGAAATCATTGGACAAAGTCAGCATGGATTTACAAAAGGTAAATCATGTCTGACGAATCTTATAGAATTTTTCGAGGATGTAACTAGTAGCGTGGATAGGGGAGAACCAGTGGATGTGGTGTATCTGGACTTCCAGAAGGCTTTCGACAAGGTCCCACATAAGAGATTAGTTTACAAACTTAAAGCACACGGCATTGAGGGTTCAGTATTGATGTGGATAGAGAACTGGCTGGCAAACAGGAAGCAAAGAGTAGGAGTAAACGGGTCCTTTTCACAATGGCAGGCAGTGACTAGTGGGGTACCGCAAGGCTCAGTGCTGGGACCCCAGCTATTTACAATATATATTAATGATCTGGATGAGGGAATTGAAGGCAATATCTCCAAGTTTGCGGATGACACTAAGCTGGGGGGCAGTGTTAGCTGTGAGGAGGATGCTAGGAGACTGCAAGGTGACTTGGATAGGCTGGGTGAGTGGGCAAATGTTTGGCAGATGCAGTATAATGTGGATAAATGTGAGGTTATCCATTTTTGTGGCAAAAACAGGAAAGCAGACTATTATCTAAATGGTGGCCGACTAGGAAAAGGGGAGATGCAGCGAGACCTGGGTGTCATGGTACACCAGTCATTGAAAGTGGGCATGCAGGTGCAGCAGGCAGTGAAGAAAGCGAATGGTATGTTAGCTTTCATAGCAAAAGGATTTGAGTATAGGATCAGGGAGGTTCTACTGCAGTTGTACAGGGTCTTGGTGAGACCACACCTGGAGTATTGCGTACAGTTTTGGTCTCCAAATCTGAGGAAGGACATTATTGCCATAGAGGGAGTGCAGAGAAGGTTCACCAGACTGATTCCTGGGATGTCAGGACTGTCTTATGAAGAAAGACTGGATAGACTTGGTTTATACTCTCTAGAATTTAGGAGATTGAGAGGGGATCTTATAGAAACTTACAAAATTCTTAAGGGGTTGGACAGGCTAGATGCAGGAAGATTGCTCCCGATGTTGGGGAAGTCCAGGACAAGGGGTCACAGCTTAAGGATAAGGGGGAAATCCTTTAAAACCGAGATGAGAAGAACTTTTTTCACACAGAGAGTGGTGAATCTCTGGAACTCCCTGCCACAGAGGGTAGTCGAGGCCAGTTCATTGGCTATATTTAAGAGGGAGTTAGATGTGGCCCTGGTGGCTAAGGGGATCAGAGGGTATGGAGAGAAGGCAGGTACGGGATACTGAGTTGGATGATCAGCCATGATCATATTGAATGGCGGTGCAGGCTCGAAGGGCGAATGGCCTACTCCTGCACCTAATTTCTATGTTTCTATGTTTCTATGTTTTGGTTACATCATTTAAAAAAACCCTCAGATTCTTGAGACACGACCTCCCATGTACTAAACCATGCTGACTATCCCTTATCAGCCCTTGTCCATCTAAATGCATGTATGTCCTATATGTCTGATTACTCTCCAGTAACTTTCTGACCACAGATGTTAAGCTCACTGGTCTGTAGTTCCCAGCCTTTTCTCTACAGCCCTCTTGAATAGAGACAACATTTACCACCCTCTAGTCTTCCAACACCTTGCCTGTATTTAATGACGACTCATAAATCTCAGCCAGTGCTCCTGCAATTTCCTCTCTAGCTTGCCACACTGTCCTCAGATATATCCCGGGAGATTTGTCTACCTTCATACACGTCAAGACCTTCAGCATTCCTCGACCATAATACTGACCGCTCTCAAGACACTTCCAGCGACAGCCCCAAGTTTCTCAGTCCTCCTGTCTTTCTCCATGGTAAAACCAGAGGAGAAATACTCATTAAGGATCTTGCCCATCTCCTGTGGCTCCACACAGAGTTGACAGCTTTGATTCCTGAGGTTACCCCATTTCTCTTTATGCACTTATTTTCATATCATGCATTATTTTTTTTATTAATTCCACCTTAGTTCTTAAGCTTTATAGTTTCCTAAAAACAAGATAAATAAATATATGGACAGCTTGTAGCAGCAAACTTTATATATTTGAAATGTCTCCATAGGATGAAGAATACGTCAAATTATTGTAAATTATTCATTAACATGTACATATAGACAGTATTTTATTTTTTTCTTTCTTTTAATTCCATTAAAATGGCCAGACAATTATAGGGAAAAATGTTTCATGTTTTCACATTATTGATGTAAAAAATATCAAATGTACATTTAATATATTACATATGAAATCAGCACAAATTTTAATAATTTTGTACACAAGTGCTCCTGAGGTCTCTACGAGTAGTTCAGAGATTTCTTCAAGATACCTTTCTCCAATGTCCATTGTTAGTTCAAGCATTATTTTACCATTGGCACTGTTTAAATAAAATTGGAAAATTACTAGCCCTTGCATGCTGTCTTTGTCAGTGAACTAGTCATAGAAACATAGAAACATAGAAAATAGGTGCAGGAGTAGGCCATTCGGCCCTTCGAGCCTGCACCGCCATTCAATATTATCATGGCTGATCATCCAACTCAGTATCCTGTACCTGCCTTCTCTCCATACCCCCTGATCCCTTTAGCCACAAGGGCCACATCTAACTCCCTCTTAAATAGAATAGAATAGAATAGTTTCTTTATTGTCATTGTAACATGAACCATGTACAACGAAATTGTAAAATGTCAGCCAGTCAGTGCACCATTCAAACATTTCTAAAAGCTAACGATACATACAAGGTAAAATATTTAAAAAGATAAACAACTAAAATAAATATCATAAAAATAGCACGCATAAACACCCAGCCCTACATCCTTCTGTCGATTTCATGTATGTATGTATCGCCCCTGCGTTCCTTGGCGGCTACATTTAGTGCCTTTATAGCAGTGGGGTAAAAACTGTTTTTAAGTCTGTTTGTCCTTGTCCTTGTAGATCTGTACCGTCTGCCTGACGGTAACAGTTCAAACAGGGAGTGTCCGGGGTGGGAAATGTCCTTTATAATACTCTGGGATTTTTTGATGCAGCGGGAACTGTGTAAATCCTCCAAGGTAAGGAGAGGGCATCCGACAATCCTCTGGGCGTTGTCAATGGCCCTCTGGAGCGCTTTCCTCTGAGCCGCTGTGCAGCTGGTGTACCATACGCATACACAGTATGTTAGGAGGCTCTCAATGGAGCACCGATAAAAGGACAGCAGCAGTCTCTGAGTGATGTTATTCTTCCTGAGCACCCTCAGGAAGTGCAGTCTCTGCTGGACCTTTTTCAGCAGCGCAGAGGTGTTCACGCTCCACGTCAGGTCCTCCTCAATATGGATTCCCAGGAAGCGGAAATCCGCCACCCTCTCCACACAGTCCCCTCTGATAACTAATGGTACCATGTCCGTTTTATTCTTCCTGAAGTCTATTATTATCTCCTTGGTCTTTAAGGTGTTAAGGAGCAGGTTATTTTCTCCACACCACACTGTCAGCTGCTCCACCTCATCCCGGTAGGCGTACTCGTCCCCAATGTAGCCAATGAACTGGCCTCAACTACATTCTGCGGGAGAGAATTCCACAGATTCACCACTCTCCGTGTGAAAAAAGTTTTCCTCATCTCGGTCCTAAAAGATTTCCTCTTTATCCTTAAACTGTGACCCCTTGTTCTGGACTTCCCCAACATCGGGAACAATCTTCCTGCATCTAGCCTGTCCAACCCCTTAAGAGTTTTGTATGTTTCTATAAGATCCCCCCTCAATCTTCTAAATTCTAGTGAGTACAAACCGAGTCTATCCAGTCTTTCTTCATATGAAAGTCCTGACATCCCAGGAATCAGTCTGGTGAACCTTCTCTGTACTCTCTCTATGGCAAGAATGTCTTTCCTCAGATTAGGAGACCAAAACTGTACGCAATACTCCAGGTGTGGTCTCACCAAGACCCTGTACAACTGCAGTAGAACCTCCCTACTCCTATACTCAAATACTTTTGCTATGAATGCTAACATGCCATTCGCCTTCTTCACTGCCTGCTGCACCTGCATGCCTACTTTTAATGACTGGTGTACCATGACACCCATGTCTCGTTGCATTTCCCCCTTTCCTAATCGGCCATCATTCAGATAATAATCTACTTTCCTGTTTTTGCCACCAAAGTGGATAACCTCACATGTATCCACATTATACTGCATCTTCCATGCATTTGCCCACTCACCCAGCCTATCCAAGTCACCTTGCAGCCTCCTAGCATCCTCCTCACAGCTAACACTGCCCCCCAGCTTCGTGTCATCCGCAAACTTGGAGATGTTGCATTCAATTCCCTCGTCCAAATCATTAATATATATCGTAAATAGCTGGGGTCCCAGAACTGAGCCTTGTGGTACCCCACTAGTCACTGCCTGCCATTGTGAAAAGGACCCGTTTACTCCTACTCTTTGCTTCCTGTCTGCCAGCCAGTTCTCTATCCACATCAATACTGAACCCCCAATACTGTATGCTTTAAGTTTGTATACTAATCTCTTATGTGGGACCTTGTCGAAAGCCTTCTGAAAGTCCAGATATAACACATCCACTGGTTCTCCCTTATCCACTCTACTAGTTACATCCTCAAAAAATTCTATAAGATTCGTCAGACATGATTTACCCTTCATAAATCCATGCTGACTTTGTCCAATGATTTCACCACTTTTCAAATGTGCTGCTATCCCATCTTTTTGGTTTGTGTTGAGTTTTCTCAATTACACCTTTTACGTAAAGCTGCTCCAGTTCAGCTTGCGCTTTTGATTTTTGTGTTGAACTGGAGGGCTGTACTTGTGTATAAACTCTATTGTATATCCCTGGATACTGCTTAAGATGTAAGTATCGGTTGTTAACATGCTCCATGCATTCAGAAAAGAGTGTAATCTCCCCCCAACCCCCATGCTCCCTGTATTTTGTAGGGAACCAGACCCACCTACCTCCATAGTTACCAGTGGCAGGTTTACTTCTTTTTTGTAGGTTCTTCGCTGGTGGGTGCGTAGGGGTGCTGTCTTTGGCTGTAGTGGGTTTTTGTTGGAGTCCCTTTTATTAGTCCCAGGGTTTTTGCTTCCTCATCGAGCTCCTTGACTTGCTTCGATAGGTTGCCTCCAAACAATAGTATTGGTGGTTTTGTGGTCCCAGGTTTGCACAGTCCCTGCACCCCTTGCACACTTGTCTTTCCTTCTGCGGACCCCTCTTCCAGGTCAGCCCAGAACTGACCCGCAGTGCTCCCCTCTGATGAGGTAGAAGCACTGTGCAGCCCTTCAAGAGGTACTGCTGTGGTTTTATCATAGGGCCCACAGTGACCCGACTCCATCTCCCGGAGTCTGTCACGTTGGAGCAAATGCTCCACACACTGCTCCATCCGGCTCCAGCGCTCTTGGTCGCTGGCCGCCCGTGGTTGTTCAAAGTCGGACTCCTCTGAGTCCACGACCTTGTTTGTTTTGTGTCTAGCCTTACCGGCCGGCCGCGTGGATCTGGCCGGTGCGGAGGCGACATCGGGCACAGCTGATCCCGCTATCGGTGATCCGAGTGCCGCTGGCTGCTGCTGGCTGCCCGCTGCTCCGCGGTCCTCCCTCACCAGCTTTGTCGCAGCCGGTTGGTTTCTCCACCTGTAATCAGCACGGGAAAACACAAAAAGACCGCAGCTCTTACCTGCAGGTCCTGGTTTAAATTGTCGCTACGGGGGAACGTCGTTCCACCCCGCCTCCTCCGTTTTCGACTTGTCAAAAGTCGACGGCCCCATTCTGAATAGTCTCCCGCCCGGCCGTGGTGTTCTGGCCGCCGCGGGACAAAAAGTCGGCACAGCTGATCCCTTACGGGGCTTGTGCCTTCAGCTGCTGCTGGCTCCTGCAACTTCGTGGTCCTCCCACCAGCTTTACTCGCAGCACTTGTGGACACTATTTTGTCCAGCTTCCCCCCCTGTGTAAAAACAGCGCGGGGACAAAAACTACCGCAGAGTAAATCACTTACCTGCAAGTCGCAGTTTCAAACTTACCGCTGCGGGGGAACGTTCCACCCCGCCTGTCGTTTCGCAAGCGTGAAAGCGATATGACACGCATGCGTCCTGGCGGGCTTCTTCACGTAGTCACTCACGTGACTCCGAAGTAAAATCAGACTTTACTGGAACTTATCATGCACTAATTTATTCCCTTAATCCTATATCTGTACACCATGAACGGCTTGATTGTAATCATGTATAGTTTCCCGCTGACTGGATAGCACGCAACAAGAAAGCTTTTCACTTTAGTGCAGCAGGCAGTGAAGAAAGCGAATGGTATGTTAGCTTTCATAGCAAAAGGATTTGAGTATAGGATCAGGGAGGTTCTACTGCAGTTGTACAGGGTCTTGGTGAGACCACACCTGGAGTATTGCGTACAGTTTTGGTCTCCAAATCTGAGGAAGGACATTATTGCCATAGAGGGAGTGCAGAGAAGGTTCACCAGACTGATTCCTGGGATGTCAGGACTGTCTTATGAAGAAAGACTGGATAGACTTGGTTTATACTCTCTAGAATTTAGGAGATTGAGAGGGGATCTTATAGAAACTTACAAAATTCTTAAGGGGTTGGACAGGCTAGATGCAGGAAGATTGCTCCCGATGTTGGGGAAGTCCAGGACAAGGGGTCACAGCTTAAGGATAAGGGGGAAATCCTTTAAAACCGAGATGAGAAGAACTTTTTTCACACAGAGAGTGGTGAATCTCTGGAACTCCCTGCCACAGAGGGTAGTCGAGGCCAGTTCATTGGCTATATTTAAGAGGGAGTTAGATGTGGCCCTTGTGGCTAAGGGGATCAGAGGGTATGGAGAGAAGGCAGGTACGGGATACTGAGTTGGATGATCAGCCATGATCATATTGAATGGCGGTGCAGGCTCGAAGGGCCGAATGGCCTACTCCTGCACCTAATTTCTATGTTTCTATGTTTCTATGTTTACCTCGGTACACCTGACAATAATAATAAACTAAACTAAATTAAACTAAAACTAAACTAAACTAAACTAAACTAAACAAATGTTGGAAGTGTTGAGAGACATGGTAAGAAATATATAATATAAATTCCAGTTTCCATTTTGAAAGAATTTGTGCCTTTCTCTTTTTCTTGAAAGCTGAAAAAATATTTTGGGGAAAAAATATTAGTGCATTCCTGTTATGAAAGTTTGATTTCTCTCTTACATTTCAAAACTGCATGACACAGGCATCACAGTTGGACACCTGGATATAATGCAGCTCTCAGGCTAGATTGCACATTGTATATATGTTTCTCCAACTGTGAAGCACAATATTTTGGGATTTTAATGCACTTATTAAGATAGAAATATGGAAATGAGAACAATATGACCATGTAAACTAAAAACGCCTTCTTATATCTCTTCTTACTTTATCTGAACTTCCTACAGTCTTCCCTGCACAGTTAATGCAAATTTAGCTGCCGATTCCCATTGAGAGCTATGAGTTTAATGGTTAGCTAAGCTATATTTTGTGGTTGAGATAGACGTCTAGGCTATTGTACTGCACAAATACTGCAGTGGGGTATTTAACATTGTCCATAGTGACCTGCCAGGGTTCTAGTTTCCCCAAAAGACAACTATGAAATTCTATCAAATGCTGTAACATTTACCTGTGCTCATGGTACAATTATAATATATGTATGTTTTTACATTTGGCAATCCTAAGAATTTTTCTTCTGGGTCACTCCTGTGACAGATGAACCCCCGCATGACTAACTTCATGCTCTTAACTTCCAAATGTTTTGCACATGAGGGTCCATTCATGCTGAAGAAGGTCTTGGCAATGCCTTTCAGGACTAATGCAGCATTAGTGAGAAGGGACCACTTTGCAAGACCTATACTATAAATATGACATTTGTGGAGGTTTTGGAGAGGGTACAGAACATATTCACCAGGATGTGGCTGTTTTAGAAGTTTTAGTTAGTAGGAGAGTTTGGGCAAGCTTGAATTGTTTTCTCTGGGGTGTAGGAGGCTGAAGGGAGACCTGATGGCTGACAAAATTCTGAGAGGCATTGATAGGGTAAATAGTCAGAGTATGTTTCCCAGGTAGAAATGTCAATCATTGGAAGGTATAAGTTTAGGTGGACAAAAATGCTGGAGAAAGTCAACGGGTGAGGCAACATCTATGGAGCGAAGGAATAGGTGACGTTTTGGTCTGTCCTCAGTAGAGGCCTCACCTTTGTTCCCCTCCGTCCCCACCTCAATGAGTTCCACACCCGCCACGATGTGGAGCTCTTCTTCCATCGCCTCCACATCCAAGCGCTTTTCCATGGGACGGAGTCCTCACCCCCTAGTGATGACCCCTTCGCCCGTCTCCAACAGATCCCCTCCTCTTGGACTCCCCCTCATGGTCATCTACCTGCTTTAGACATTTTTATTTTAAACTGCCGGCGGGACATCAACCGCCTCAACTTTTCCACTCCCCTGTCTCACTCTAACCTCTCCCCCCCTGAACATACAGCCCTCCACTCACTCTGCAACAACCCAGACTGGGTGATCAAACCTGCGAACAAGGGAGGTGCCGTGGTAGTCTGGCACGCTGATCTCTACCGGTCTGAGGCCAGGCGCCAACTCTCAGACACCTCCTCCTACTTATCCTTGGACCATGACCCCACATGACCCGAGCACCAGGCCATTATCTCAAACACTATCACTGGCTTCATCACTTCCGGCTCCCTGCCCTCCCAAGCTTCCAACCTCATTGTTCCCCAGCCCCGCACGGCCCGATTTTACCTTCTCCCCAAAATCCACAAACCTGACTGTCCTGGCAGACCCATTGTTCCTGCATGTCCTTGTCCCACCAAATTTATTTCCACATACCTCGACTCCATCCTATCCCCTCTGGTCAAATCCCTCCCTACATATGTCCAAGACACCTAACATGCTCCTCGTCTCCTCCATGACTTCCATTTTCTAGGCCCCCATTCCCTCATCTTCACCATGGATGTCCAGTCACTCTACACCTCCATCTCCCACCTGGAGGGTCTTAAAGGCCTCCATTTCTTCCTCGACCGCAGAACCAACCAATCCCCTTCTACCGATACTCTCCTCCGCCTAGCGGAGCTGGTCCTTACCCTCAACAACTGTTCCTTTGATTCCTCCCATTTCCTCCAAATCCAAGGCATAGCTATGGGCACTCGCATTGACCCCAGCTATGCCTGCCTCTTTGTTGGGTATATCGAACAATCCTTGTTCCAGGCGTATCGTGGCCCTATCCCCAAACTCTACCTCTGCTACATTGATGACTGCATTGGTGCTACCTCCTGCACCCATGCAGAACTCACTGACTTCATCCATTTCACCACTAACTTCCATCCGGCACTCAAATCCACCTGGACCATTTCCGACATCTCCCTACCGTTTGTTAACTTCAATATCTCCATCGCATTTAACAGACTTCTGACAGACATCTACTACAAGCCCACTGACTCCTATGGCTATCTGGACTACACTTATTCCCACCCTGCTTCCATTAAGGACTCTATCCCCTACTCCCAATTCCTTCGTCTGCGCCGCATCTGCACCTACGATGAGGTGATCCAAACCAGGGCATTGGAGATGTCATCACTCTTTAGGGAACGGGGGTTCCCCTCTTCGAATATAGATGAGGCTCTCACCAGGGTCTCTTCTACATCCCGCAGCTCCGCTCTCACTCCCCATCTCCCCACTTGTAACAACGACAGAGTCCCCCTTGTCCTCACCTTCCACCCTACCAGCCATCACATACAACAGATAATCCTCCGGCATTTTCGCCACATCCAACGGGATCCCACCACTGGTCACATCTTCCCATCTCCTCCCCTTTCGGCTTTTCGCAGAGACCGCTCCCTCTGTAACTCCCTGGTCAATTTGTCCCTTCCCACCCAAACCACACCCTCCCCTGGTACTTTCCCTTGCAACCGCAGGAAATGCTACACTTGTCACTTTACCTCCCCCCTCAACTCCATCCAAGGAACCAAGCAGTCTTTCCTGGTGAGGCAGAGGTTCACCTGCACCTCCTCCAACCTCATCTATTGCATCCGCTGCTCTAGGTGTTAACTGCTCTACATCGGTGAGACGAAGCGCAGGCTTAGCGATCGTTTCGCCCAACACCTCCGCTTAGTCCGCAATAACCAACCCGATAGCCCGGTGGCTCAGCACTTCAACTCCCCCTCCCACTCGGTAACCTACCTTTCTGTCCTGGACCTCCTCCATGGCCAGAGTGAGTCCCACTGCAAATTGGAGGAGCAGCACCTCATATTTTGCTTGGGTAGTTTACACCTCAGCGGTATGAACATTGACTTCTCCAATCTCAGGTAGTCCTTGCTTTCTCCCTCCTTTCCCTCCCCTTCCCAGCTCTCCCACAGCCCACTGTCTTTGCCTCTTCCTTTCTTCTTCAAGCCCCCCCACACCCCCATATCAGTCTGAAGAAGGGTCTCGACCCGAAACATAACCTATTCCTTCGCTCCAAAGAGGCTGCCTTGTAAATTGCTCATTCTAAGCTTCCCCCCAGTCTAGTTTCAGTCAAAAATCACTGAGCCAAGCACTTGTGCATCTAAACTTTATTTTGACAAAACACAATTACAGTTCCCACTACTGTACCTAACCATCGCAGGTTTGATCCTCATATGTGCCTGATCAAGCCCTCATGGCCTCACTCAAACAGAGACACTACAGAAGGTCATGCAGTCCTAAGCGCTCTCCCAGAAGATCGCCACACGACCTCGCGGTAGCGGACTTTTATAGGTCCCCATACCTCGAGGGGCTGAACCACATGGGGGTAGTCTCCTTACAGTCCAATTATAGATATCGATTAACCCCATACATAACAGACATTTCCCTAACCCAATAATACAGTGGCTAATACATTGTATTCAAACAGTCCTCTCAGAGGAAACAAACATCGCAGCATGTGCCCTGATATGCAAGAATACCAGATGAGGCTCAATACTTAATCCAATCAACATCCAGCAAAGTAAAGCTTTGCAACATTATTTACAATGTGTATGTCTGGTTTGCATTCATCCAATCCATTCTATGCATTTTGCACCTAATTGTCAGGGTCTGCAGATGTTCCCATTCTCTTCCTGCAGCTCTGATCTAGGCTCTAGACAAACTGGGACCATTCTGCAGCTTGTCCCATTTCTACAGAAAGCACTTTTAAGTTGACCAAATTGCCTAGCAGCCCAGAAGCCTTTACTCAATTTTAGGGTCCTAGCCTCTTCAATTTGGCCAGGATTAACAGCCTCACCCGTTGAGTTTATCCAGCATTTTTGTCCACCTTCAATTTTTCCAGCATCTGCAGTTCTTTCTTAAACAAAGTATTAGTTAAGGTCACTGTTTAAGAACAAAAGGCAGGCCATTTAGCACTGAGATGAGGAAATACTTTTTCACCCAGAGAGTTGTGAATCTGTGGAATTCTCTGCAACAGAAGGCAGTGGAGGACAATTCACTGGATGTTTTCAAGAGAGAGTTAGAGTTAGCTCTCAGGGCTAAAGGATATGGGGAAAAACAGGAACTGGGTACTGATTTTAGATGATCAGCCATGAGGGCTGGCTCAAAGGGCTGAATGGCCTACTCCTGTACCTATTTTTCTATGTTTCGTTGTTTCTATGTTTCTATGTTCTATGAAAATAAGTAAAGAAAATATTGTAAAAGTTCTAGACTGCAATAAATAAAAATATGGAATTCTGTCTAGTTACTGGATCTGGAGTTGTCTTAATGATTTCTCATGCTTTTAGCCTCATAGAGTAGAGAAAATTGAAAGGGGCTAACAGCACAAAACAGGGGCAGCTACCCACGTGGTCTGTGCCAGAATATTTTCTCCCACTTCTTTCATCCAAGTGAGCCAGCATGGCATTTCAAACCAAGGCAATTTATTGTCATTGTTCTCTCCATGGAGGCAAAGCTGATTTGCAGCTTCCTCGCCAAAGGATCTTATAAAGTAGCTGTTCTCTTGCATGCCTCCAAATTGACTGCTCAACGTAGCATCAGGGAAAAATCACCCACTGTATTTGATTTCCGCTTCTGTGATTTCATTGAGAAATAGCTGGCATATCAGGCACTGGGATTTCAGGCACAATCATGATTGCTTCTCCTCCCTATAACAACATAATGATTGTATTTTCATCAGGAAATGTTTCCACTTCCTTTTTGTGCGGCTTGCTAAGGAACTAGAGAAGAATATCCTCTCAATGAAAATGCTGTTTCCCGGAAGCTAACATGATTCTGCCATCCTCAAGGAGACTGCACCACAACACGTTTTCCACTGTCGGGGATGGATACTGAGGATAAGGGCTATTGTGTACTAATCTGATTGCTCACATAAGTATGTTCTCATCCATGTTTGCCAAGTGCAGATATCTTAACTTCATTAGTAGCTGGATAGTAGTGCACATGTCTTCAGGTGTTTACTAACTCAATGGCATTTTACTGTATTCTGGCCAGTTTCATTACATTATTTTGTAGTCAACCTGATTTTTTGACAGTTCAGTGCACCAGAAATAGGTGAAATCCAATGTCTAAATGGTCTCTGACAGATTTTCCAATTTTCTGCCAATTAATTCACAATTACAAGTTCAGGAGCCATTCATATCCAACAACTCTATATTTGCCATGGAAATATAGCAACTATAAAGCCATTTAAAATATACCATTATGTTCTCCTTTGCTGGGTATCCTGCCTGAAAGTTATTGGCTGGAAACTTCAAAAGTATCAATTTGTTCAATGATGGATTAATCCTGTCAAAGGAACTGACTGCTCTTACAATGTGCATAATGCTGTACATTTGCAAACTAATGTAAAAAACAATTTCAACTATTCTAGCTGATGCAGCCCCTTGTGCGAAAGAAGTGAATTCTTAGGATGCAGTGAAATTAGTCTTCAATGCATCATTTATTTGAGAACACGGAGGGTTTTCAAAGGCTGGCAGAGCCATACATTCACCAGCCTGCTTATCAGAACAGAAAGTGTTCTATGTTCATGATTTTTGTTTCAATTGCAATTAATTTGGTCCAGACAGACTTGTAGATGGATGACTCTGCCAATTGTATCTTAATGCTCTTTTAGACTTGAAGGGACTATTGGCAGGGATAATATAATCGTCAAAGGTTAGCATGAGCGATTTGCTCAGCAGATTAAGGATGGCACAGTGAGGAAAAGCATGGAGGGTAAAAGGGGAGACAGCTCGATCTTAGAAAGTGCATTTATAAGTGATTTGTAAGAGAAACCTGGTTCAAAAATGCACAGAAGAAAAAATAATTAAAAGGATATGGAATATGGCTTTGTAGAATACATAAGAATAGTTAGAGATCACATAATGGTGTTAGGGGTCATAGAACAATGTGAAGATAGAGACAAAATGCTGGAGTCTGAAGAATGGTCTTGACTCGAAACGCCACCCATTCCTTCTCTCCAGAGATGCTGTTTTCCCGCTGAATTACTCCAGCAATTTGTGTCTATCTTCGGTTTAAATCTGCATCTGCAGTTCCTTCCTACCCATGGAGCAATGAGATATACGTTAGAGAATCCGAACACATGAGAAGAGGGAGAATATTAGAAGATGAATTGGTGATTTCTGAGGTGAGAAGGCAAAGGAAGCTGTTTGAAATCATGGTGGAGCAGAAAACCCTTAAAGCAGAGGCAAAAGGTGGAATGGAGAGAAGGTAATTTGGTAGAAATCTTTGGCTGGAGTTAGAATACATTTTCCTTCAAGATACACCCAAGCTGGAATTATATTGTTATTCCATTATTCTTGTTGTGAAAAAATGATAGAGTTTCTTGCCTAAAAGTATTGAACAAATACCTTTATCACAAGGAATACAGAAATTCTCTCAAACATTTGCCATGGCTGCACTGGGAGTTAAGGAGTATTACCCTAAAGATTCCCTAGATATTCTACACCAGCATTATTATTTGAGAATAAGTGTTTAGACTGGTATAATGTTAGCATATTCCTCTGATTGGAAGGCTCAGGAAAGAGCGATCCCCTTTTACCTTCTCTGCAAAGGTTGCATTCTTCTCATTGCACCCTCCTCTGAAAGAGGAAACTGCTTTAACTTATTGTTTTTATCGGCAACTTTCATTTTGTTTGACAACTAATGCTCTATTGCAGGTCAAACAACATTGAAACTAATATATTATCAACATTCATAAATGAGTGTCATCATTATGTGCAGAATGTTATGTACCACCAGTTGAGCAATAAAATTGCTTCAATCTCATTATTAATGCTAACTGGGTTCCAACATTTCCATTAACTGTGAATTCAGATGAAACATCTTTTGTTCGAGTAGAATGCCAATGAGCCTAGTGGAAAGCTTGAGATTTCCCCTCACACGGTCTGGTGAACACAGTGAATATGTTTCCAGAGCACGTTGTAGGTTTGGTGTTAATTGACAATTGTGAATCGGCATCTCACAAACCAATCCAGGTCAAATAAAGAAATTCACCTTTTCTAAAAGCTGATGTTAGAGTTATAGGTGATCTCAAGGGAAAGGGAAAATCTGTGAATGAAGAAATTACATTGTGATTAGTTGGAAGATTTTAAGTTCTGAAGGATTTAGATCTGTTGAAACAGAACTATTGATGCACGACGTGTCTTTGTAGGAGAACTGACAGCCAATATCTGAAACACAGGAAGATAGATTGTTCTATGATCTGCCCAGCAAATTAGACTTTTGAAAGCACATTAGATAACAGCTGAAGAATAGGACATAGTTGTGGCATAGGGCAGATTGTTCTTGGTATTGGTGGCCTGGCCAGAAGTGAATCAGTGAAATATTCCCATTCCCTGATGTAATTCCACTCTAGCTCAGTTGTGTACTCTGCATTGGGGGTCTCTTCCTTGTTAAAAAGACACCAGCATACTTGCCATACTTCACCTCATTGGTGAAGAGCTGCTACAGAGGATACCAATCCTCTACAGAACTGACGGTGGGCTCTTCAACCTTAATAGGTTGAAGGCCAAGAGCAAAGTCAGTAACACCGCAATCATGTAGCTTCAGTACGCGGATGACTGCGCCATTGCAGCACACTCTGCAGAAGACCCCCAAGGCATCCTGAATGCCTTTGCCAAGGCATACAGAGCCATGGGCCTAGCCTTAAATATCAATACGCATGTCCTACATCAACCTCCACCCAACCAGCCGTCTACCCAGCCCACTATAACAGGGGATGACACCACTCTTGAAAAGGTTGACCACTTCCCCTACCTTGGCAGCATTCTTTCCTCAAAATCTGACATCGACTCTGAGGTCAACCATTCCCAGACTCAGGAAAAGAGTCTTTGAAGACCGAGACCTAAAGGCTCAAACAAAACTGCTGGTCTCCAGAGCCATTGTCCTTTCCACCCTGTTATATGGAGCCGAGTCATGGACCACCTACAGCAGACACCTGAGAGCCCTGGAACAATACCATCAAAGATCCTTACGAAAGATTCTGAGGATCAGTTGGGAGGACAAACGCACCAACTTCAGCGTTTTGGAGGAAGCCAACATGACCAGCATCACCACCACAATAATGCAGCACCAACTTTGATGGACTGGCCATGTCATCCGAATGTCCAACACATGTCTCCCTAAACAAATGCTGTACTCTCAATTGAAAGAAGGTCGGCCAGTCCCTGGCGGGCCAAAGAAACGCTTCAAGGACAACATCAAAAACAGTCTGAAGAAATTCCACATCACATGGAGCAACTGGGAGCACATTGCACTGGACAGGCGCTCCTGGAGGAAATCCGTGCAGGAAGGAGCTGCACGTCACGAAATGGAACTGCGCCGTGCCGCAGAGACAAAGCGACAGCACCGTAAGGAGAGAGAGAAGGGGGCTTAACAACTACCAACCACCGCCAGTCTCCACTGCCCATGTTGCACTAAGGTGTGTGGATCACGGATAGGCCTCTACAGACATCTGCAGACCAACAAGTAGACGACCCTATGGAGAGGAGAGGACAGTCATACTCGTTTTGAGTGACCGCTCATGATGATGTTGAATGAAACTCCTGTGTAAGTTGATTTGAGGTTTTCCACTAGTGGGCAAAAATGTAAACCTGTAGCATTAGTTAATCCACCAGCACAATCTTTAGAGGGGTAAATTATTATAGGGCATAGTTATAAAATGAAAATGAAAGTTTAAAGGGGATGTGCGGGGCACATTTTTTACAATGAGGATGGTGGATGCCTGGTCTCTGCTGCCAAGGGTGGTTGTGATGGCAGATATGATAGGAACATTTAAAAGGCTTTTGGATAGACATATGGATATGGATCACATGTCGATAGAGCAGACCAGTTTGGCATGTACATTGTGGATCAAAGGGCCTGTTCCCGTTCTCTGTTCAATGTTGTAGCATAACCATTTTATTTTGCAATTGGAAACATGTTGAAAGCTAATAAACCTTGTCTGACGATTTTGTTGTAGTGGATGTAATTCACCATGACTTCCCTATCCCAGTCACAGTTTCTGTAGACATTTTATTGGCAGAATTAAAGAAAACAGGCAACAATTACAGTATTTGTTAGTAAATGTGTCAAAGGTTACAGGGAGAAAGCCAGAGATTGGGGTTGAGAGGGAAAGATAGATCAGCCATGATTGAATGGCAGAGTAGACTTGAAGGGACAAGGCAGCACGGTGGCACAGCAGGAGAGTTGCTGCCTTACAGCACTAGCATTTGATCCTGGCTATGGGTGCTCGTCTGTATGGAGTTTGTACGTTCTCCCTGTGACCTGCATGAGTTTTCTCTGAGAACTTTTGTTTCCTCCCACACTCCAAAGACGTACAGTTTTGTAGGTTAATTGACTTGATATCAATTTTAAAAGTGTCCCTGGTGTTGGATAGTGTTAATGCGCAGACTCTGTGGGCCGAAGTGCCTGTTTCCACGCTGTATCTCTATACTAAACTAAATTAATTAAAATGGCCTACTCTGCTCCTTTGACTAATGACCTAATAATAATTAACTTAAACCCTAATTATTTGTTGTACTGCCCAAACACCTGAACAGGCATGATGAATTGGCCGGAGATAGTCGAAGACACATATTGCAATTACTATTATCCTATCCTTGTAATGCCAAACTCCTTCAAGGAAATCCTACATGGAGATCTGCATTTCTCTTCAGTGAATTTATCAGCCCGATAAAGACTACTTTTTCACAATAGGCACACCTCAAGATTTCTTCATGTTGTTCACTAAGAAGAATAAGCAGCATCACACAACAACCCCAGAAATGTATGGCCTCTGGCAGTAGTGGCGAAAAATAGATTGCAACATCCAACCACTATTTTGAGCATTATTTAAGAAAGTTTTACAAAATGTTATTCCTTCTTTCTGGAGGAAAATCTTGGGGCTGTAGTTGGGAAAGGAGACCAGCAATGCATTCCAAAATTGGAAAGTTTTTTGTGAACTTTGGTTTTCTCTCTTCTACTGTAGATTATGAGATGTATTTGACCAGAATCAACGACTTTACTGACTCAAACAGAATGGCTGCTTTAAATCACAGATAGTTGAGATCTCACGTAAAATTACACATATGAGGTCCACGATGAGAGATATTCACTGTATGGAAGTCGGGGTTGGAGATTTGAGCATCAAAGTCTTTTAAAATATGATTTTCTGAGATGATTCTAATGGATTATATTAAATCACGATAAAGTGAACATTATAATTTATGTACTTGCAGGTTTGAATCCATCTTTGCTCTGCTTTAGCTCACTTTGACTTCTGTCTCTATTGCTTTAGCTCATTTATTCATTTACAATGAATTATTTAAAGTGGAGAAACTGCATAGCACATACAAAGTAGCACAATAGAATATCTACATGGAAGAACAGGATATCGATATAGGTTAATATAATATCAAATTCCCACAGCCAAAATGCAATGGGCACATTTTATTTTAAGTAGATCCAGTGGAAATACGCTATAGCACTGCTTTAATATGTACCTGCATAATTATAATATTCATTTTGGTGTTGTTATTGGTGTTAGTACTTACATGGGTTTATTACAATCGTGTTTTCCAAGATACAGTGAAAAACTTTGTTTTGTGTGCTATCCAGGCAAGGTAGTGCAGTAGATAAAATAAAAAAGAGTGTGTTCATTACAGCTGCAGAGAAAGTGCAGATAAAATAAAAAGTGCAAGAGCGCAATGACGTAGATTGAAGAGCAGGAATTCAGGCTTCGCCCATGAGAGATCAGTTCAGGAGTCGGATAACAGCAGTGAAGAAGCTGTTCTGGAATCTTTCAAATTGATGGTACCTGCTTTCAAGCTTTTGTTTCTTTTATACAATGGGAGAAGTGAATGGTCCTTGATTATGTTGGCTATTTTCTCCAGGCAGGATAACATATAGGTGGAGTAGACGGGCTGGGTGAGCAACATTGATGCAGGCCGTGGTGTGTACTCGTTGACTGTGTCATCAGTTCCTTCATTTCCGACATTGAAAGAAAGGTGGACACAAAAAGCTGGAGTAACTCAGCGGGTGAGGCAGCATCAATGGAGAGAAGGAATGGGTGACGTTTTGGGTAGAGACAATAGACAATAGGTGCTGGAGAAGGCCATTTGGCACTTCGAGCCAGCACCGCCATTCAATGTGAGCATGGCTGATCATCCCCAATCAATACCTCATTCCTGCCTTTTCCCCATATCCCCTGACTCCACTGTCTTTAAGAGCCCTATCTAACTCTCTCTTGAAAGTACCCAGAGAACTGGCCTCCACCGCCCTCTGAGGCAGAGAATCCCACACTCACAACTCTCTGTGTGAAAAAGCGTTTCCTCATCTCCGTTCTAAATTGCTTACCTCTTATTCTTAAACAGTGGCCACTGGTTCTAGGCTCCCCCAACATTGGGAACATGTTTCCTGCCTCTAGCGTGTCCAAACCCTTAATAATCCTATATGTTTCAATAAGGTCCCCTCTCATCCTAAATTCCAGAGTATACAAGCCCAGCCGCTCCATTCTCTCAGCGTATTAATAATGCATCTTTTATTTATTATCTTTGTAAACACTTCATTTATTGTGTTATCAGGTCGCCACTAACTTTTCAATTGGACCGTTGTCGCAGTTCTTAACCTCCATTTAGCAAATCCTGAATTAGATTCATGTTGAAACACACTGTCTAATTTCAATACATCGGCCAGGCATACCACATTCTTTGGCTAGAATCCCAAATATATTACATACCTACACAATCCATGGATGTTACAGTCTGCAATACAGACATTACTTCTAGCATTTCAATAACTCTTTTTGACATGTAACATCCAATATTGGAGTGAGGGATCTCTGTTTTCTTTACTCAGGTTTTATGTTTTACTGAGGTTATATTCATGAAGATTTGATATTGTAAATGTGCATCTTCACATTGTTTTTAATATTCCATTTCAAATTGGTGTCAAGGGAATTCTTCAAATATTATTTTCCAGGCAACCTTGATTTATTCTACTACTTATTATTTCTTCAAAAATAAGTCGAAACTTACTTTGCACAAATGAAATCCACGGCTCAAATTGTTACAATTGATGTTGATTTTATTTTCAACTGTATGTATGAATTTCAGGCAGGCAGAGTCAAATAGCATATCAGCATTTCATGTGCTTCTTAAGAATGCTTTTCAGATTTCTTAATTGACTTCTGCTTACATCTCCCTAATATAATGCGAAGGTATGGAAATTATATTTTTCCTGGTGTTGAATAAATCACAAGCATCAGATCAGAATGTCACTTTTTTTTTCAACAAAATTCAAATTCAAATCAAATTAAAACTATTATATTTCTTCAATGAGACTTACCTGATGGCTTATTTTTCCTAAGAAATAGAATGTTAAATAACATGCCCTTCTGTTAGCTGACCAGACAAAGAAAGTGAAACAAGTGGCATATGGGGCAGTACTGTGGCGCAGCAGTAGAGTGGCTGCCTTATGCCCCTGTCCCACTTAGGAAACCTGAAAGGAAACCTCTGGAGACTTTGCACCCCACCCAAGGTTTCCGTGCGGTTCCCGGAGGTTTTTGTCAGTCTCCCTACCTGCTTCCACTACCTGCAACCTCCGGTAACCACCTACAATCTCCGGGAACCGCACGGAAACCTTGGGTGGGGCGCAAAGTCTCCAGAGGTTTCCGTTCAGGTATCCTAAGTGGGACAGGGGCATTACAGTGCTTACAATGCTGGAGACCTGGGTTTAATCCCAACCACAAGTGCTGTCTGTACAGGGTTTGTATGTTCTTCCTGTGACCACGTGGATTTTCACAGAGATCTTTGGTATCCTCCCACACTCCAAAATTGGTAAAATTGTACATTGTCCTTAGTGTGTGTAGGGTAGTGTTAATGTGCGGGGATCTCTGGTCGGTGCAGACTCAGTGGGCCAAAGGACCTGTTTCCATGCTGTATCTCTAAACTAGACTAAATTAAAAGTACTTTACATAGGGCGTTAGCTCCTATGGCTCAGGCTTAGCTATTGATGTTGAAAAGCTGTTAGTGAAATGTGTGATCATTTTTGTCACTTAATGGTCAAGCCATTGGGTGTAAAACCTTTAGATAGCCAAGAGGCTGTGCTGCTGTCAGGAAGGCAATCAAACAAGAGCATCTCATCATGCAGCAAATAGCTTTGTGATAGCTTGAGCCTGGACGGAATGGGTGATGATGACATTTGTGGATATGATAGAAAATCCTTGTTTTGTGTTGCTATCCTATGGAGCCTTCCTATAGCTTATTATTCTTGGCTTGGCAGCAATGTAATTTTTTTAGATAATCGTTCCCTCAAATGGCATTAAGTACCAAATTAATATTTTCTCATATCACTGCTTTAAGTGACTTTGTTACACATGAGTCTCCCAAAGAGGAACACGTTGATCTGACAGGAGTTTAATTATTTGGAAAATCCACATGAAAGCTTTGCTTTTTTTTCCAATGCTTTCTATTTTGCCCTGAAGTAACAAAGATTTATCTTTATTGTAGACATAATAATAGTTGGCTGTGCAGGTGTGAATCTGCAATTTTTGCACATAGTACAGTAAACAACCAAATTCAGAAGCCAAACTACATTGTCAATTATTAAAATGTGAGAATTGTGAGAGAGAGAGAGAGAGAGAGAGAGAGAGAGAGAGAGAGAGAGAGAGAGAGAGAGAGAGAGAGAGAGAGAGAGAGAGAGAGAGAGAGATAGATATAGAGAGAGAGATAGAGAGAGATAGAGAGAGAGAGATAGAGTAGAGAGAGATAGAGGACGATGGAAGTCAGGAAAGATCTTATGAAGCATGCCGTCATGAATGCATATCTCTGAGGCCACAAAGCAGTCTATCATCTAAATAATTAAAAGTCTAAACTTGACCACTTCCTGTTTGCACTGCATTATGATTTTAGAAAAAATTCTACCACTGACAGCTGGGATTTTTGGTCATCTTACTCAGAGTCCCCTCCAGCTGTCAGGGCCAGAGGATTATTCCCATTGATTAAAAATAAAAGACATTAAAGTTTAAAAACTGTTGAGATTCTCTCTCCTGTCAATAAAGCCATGAAGGCCACGCCCCTTCTGGTGGGAGGGGGAGGGGCTATAAAACCCAGAAGTGTGGACATGCCTCAGTCTCTGCAAGATGGGGAGAGAGAGGTCACAACTCTCAGTCTGAGCCGTGAATAACACTGAACACATGTCCACTAAACTGTGACTGTGGATTTACTGACCTGTTAGTGCCCTTAATATGGTTTGGAAATGAAATTAAAAAATGAAAATGTGGTTTGAAAATGAAAATTTGGTTTGAAAATGAAGTTTGAAAATGAAAATGTGGTTGGTTTGAAAATGTGATTGGTTTGAAAATGTGGTGGAAAATGCACTTGAGTTTGGTGGCCTTGCACCCTGCTTGAAGTGGTAGGAAACTGCACTTGAATTTGGTGGCCTTGCACCCTACTTGAAGTGGTCAGAAACTGCACTTGAATTTGGTGGCCTTGCACCCTGCTTGAAGTGGTAGGAAACTGCACTTGAGTTTGGTGGCCTTGCACCCTGCTTGAAGTGGTCAGAAACTGCACTTGAATTTGGTGGCCTTGCACCCTGCTTGAAGTGGTCGGAAACTGCACTTGAATTTGGTGGCCTAGCACCCTGAGCTGCCAGCCCAAGAATCCATTCGGCCAATAATGTCCATACTAGCCCTTTGGAAACCCGTCCCTTCAGCCCACAACACCCACAACACCCATACTAGTGCTCCAGAAACCCCACCCCCTCCCCACTGACCACCAATATTGGAATTGATGGAGAGGTGGAATATTGCATTGGGGGACTAGCCCTCCCGTGTGAACATGGGACCCAACGGATCACATTTAGTCTAGTATATTCTAAAGTTGAGCAGCTATATGATCTTAAGAGGCCAATGTATATTTTATGGATTTTTTTTTTACAATACAATACAATACCTTTTATTTGTCATTTGAACCTCACATGAGGTTCAAACGAAATTTGGTTTCTGCAGCCATACAAAAAAAGAACCAAGACACACACCAACACAATTCAATTCACATAAACATCCATCACAGTGAGTCCTCCTCACTGTGATGGAAGGCAAAACTTAAACATATCTCTCCCCTGCACTCCCCTCTCCCCCCCATGTCAGAGTCAAAGACAGAGTCAAAGCCCCAGTCAAAGCCCCCGGCAGGCGATGTTAAATGTCCCGCAGCCATTAAAGCCACGCCGGGTGATGCAAGGCCATGCACCGGGTCTTGGTGTTGGAGCCCCGGCGGGCTCTTGGTGTTGGAGCCCCGGCGGGCGCTCACAAAGTCCCGTGGCCATTCCAAGCCGCGCGGGGCGGTGATGTAGGCCCCGCTCCAGGTAATCTTCAACCCCGCAACTCGGGCGGGAGAAGTCGCCGTTGCGGAAGCCCCGAAAAGCGGTCTCCCACCAGGGACCCGCGGGCTCCCGGTATTACTGTCCACAGACCTGCGGTAGGAGCTTCCGAATCTCCGGGTGTCGGGTCACAGCAGCGCTCCACCACAGCTACACCCGCTCTGGACTCGGCCAGCTCCGTGATGGTGAGTAAATCCGCAGCTCCGCGACTGGAGCCCCAGGTCATTCCTGTTTGAGGCCGCTCCACGTTGCAGCCCCAACGACAACGGAGACCCGACAAAGAAAAGGTCGGGTCTCCCGTGCAGGGGAAAGACCTTAAAGTCCCCCCCCCCCCCCCCCCCCACCCCCACACACATACCCCGACAAAAAAAAACAATAAAAACTACATAGAACAAGACAGAAAACAATAAAAAGACAGACGGACTGCAGAAGCCGCTGCTGACAAGAGTCGCGCCGCCCTTTATGGCAACTTTGGTCATGGCTGGAAGAAAAAAACAGACAAAAATTAGAGGAGTTCATATTTCTAGAGAAAGGAAAGCTATGTGTATAATACAGTTGAATTTTGATTATTAGTTGTATTTGACTGATAAAGAGTTTAAAGGGCGACATGCAATGAGTTTGGACTAGTGTGGATAGGGCAGCTTGGTCGGCATAGGCAAGTTGGGCTGAAGAGCCTGTTTCCATGCTATATGGTTCTACAACTCTGACAGATATTAATGGCCAGGAAACATTAACCAAAAGATCAATCAGATATGAATAATGATGTATTTTTTAAAAGCTGAATCAATGTTAAATTATTTTTAAAAGGTTAATTGAAATACAATGGAAGGAGGGAGATCAGCAGCAGAAAAACAATATAAATTCAAGACATGTCCTGAGGCAGTGGAATTTTAAACTGAAATTAAAAGTAATTTGTGATAAATTATGAGTTTAAAGGCACACAGAAGCGAACCTGGATCGAACAACGTTAAAGGATGGAACTTAGCTTAAAACATATGTGGAATTTAATTAGCAGCTGGATTGGCAATATTAAAAAGCCAAGTAGAGGATGAATAAAGTAATAAGAAAAGCCAAGTGAAGTTTAAATTAAATATTCCGGAAGGCATTTCATGTAGCCAGAAGATATTTTACTACATATATACACTGTAAGAAAAGGGTGCATTCTGACACTTAAAATGTGACCAAGAGATTCAGCACAAATGATATCCACCGAAGAAAGGAATTCACGACTGACTCGAGATGGCCTTCATAGTGAGAGGATTTGAGTATAGGAGCAAGGAGGTCCTACTGCAGTTGTACAGGGCCCTGGTGAGAGAAAACCTGAAATATTGAGTGCAATTTGGGTCTCCTAAATTGAGGAAGGGCATTATTGTTATTGAGAGAGTGCAGCGTAGGTTCACCAGGTTAATTCCCGGGATGGCGGGACTGACATATGATGAAGGAATGTATCGACTGGGCTTATATTCATTGGAATTTAGAAGGATGAGAGGGTATCTTATAGAAACATATACAATTTTCAAGCGATTGGACAAGCTAAAAGCAGGAAAAATGTTCCCGATGTTGGGGGAGTCCAGAACCAGGGGTCACAGTTTAAGAATAAGGGGTAGGCCATTTAGGACTGAGGTGAGAAAAAACGTTTTCATCCAGAGAGTAGTGAATCCATGGAAATCTCTGCCACAGAAGGCAGTGGAGGCCAATTCACTAAATGTTTTCAAGAGAGAGTTAGATATAGCTTTTAGGGCTAACGGACTCAAGATTCTAAGAGAAATAAGAGGCGACCGCGGCTGACAAGGGAAGTCAAGGACAGTATGAAAATAAAAGAGAAGACATATAACATAGCAAAGATGAGCTGTAAGCCAGATATTGGGAAACGTTTAAAGATCAACAGAAGGTAACTAAAAAGGGAATACGGGGAGAAAAGATGAAGTGTGAAGGTAAGCTAGCAAAGAATTTAAAGGAGGATAGTAAAAGCTTCTTTAGGTATATGAAGAGGAAAAAAATAGTGTCCCTTGAAGGCAGAAACAGGTGAATTTATTATGGGTAACAAGGAAATGGCAGACGAGTTGAACAGGTACTTTGGTTCTGTCTTCACTAAGGAAGACACAAACAATCTCCCAGATGTGCTAGGGGACAGAGGACCTAGGGTGACGGAGGAACTGAAGGAAATTCACATTAGTCAGGAAATGGGTGTTGGGTAGACTGATGGGACTGAAGGCTGATAAATCCCCAGGGTCTGATGGTCTGCATCCCAGGGTACTCAAGGAGGTGCCTCTAGAAATTGTGGATGCATTGGTGATCATTTTCCAATGTTCTCTAGATTCTGGATCAGTTCCTGTGGATTAGAGGGTAGCTAATGTCATCCCACTTTTCACGAAAGGAGGGAGAGAGAATGCAGGGAGATAGACCAGTTAGCCTGACATCAGTAGTGGGGAAGATGTTGGGGTTGATTATTAAAGATTTAATAGCAGCGCATTTGGATAGCAGTAACAGGATCGGCCCAAGTCAGCATGGATTTACGAAGGGGGAATCATGCACGACAAACCTGGAATTTTTTGAGGATGTAACAAGCAAAATGGAGAGCCAGTGGATAGAGTGCACCTGGACTTTCAGAAAGCCTTGGATAAGGTCCCGCACAGGAGATAAGTGGGCAAAATTAGAGCACATGGTAATGGGGGTGAGGTATTGACATGGATAGAAAATTGTTTGGCAGACAGGAAACAAAGAGTAGGGACTCACAGGTCCCTTTCAGAATGGCAGGCAGTGACTCGTGGGATACCGCAAGGCTCGATGCTGGGACCGCAGCTATATACAATATACATTCATGATTTAGATGAAGGAATTAATAGTAACATTAACAAATTTGCTCAAAGGTGGGTGGCAGTGAACTGTGAAGAGGATGCTATGAGGATGCAGGGTGACGGAGACGTTGGGTGAGTGGGCGGATGCATGGCAGATGCAGTTTAATAGTAAGATTAAATGAGAACTTACCAGTTTGAAGTTCGATCTGTATTTTATGAGGAGTTACGATGAGGGATTACGTGAAGAACCCCGCCACGACGCATGCGTGTCATTCTTCAAAGCAGCGGTGTGAAATCACAGATAACTGTAATGACTAAACATAGTAAGATTAGAGAAGAGATACCAGTTAAGTATATGATCAAGGGTGGGAGCGGAGGGCACGTAATCCCTCATCGTAACTCCTCATAAAATACAGATCAAACTTCAAACTGGTAACTTCTCGTTTAATCTTACTATTTTACTTCGGAGTCACGTGAGTGACTACGTGAAGATTTTAAAGCTCTGTGATTTCATGCCGTGGAAACGAGTCCATGCATCACGTCTGCCTTGATGACTGTAGGAGGAATTGTGTTAACATAATTTGGACAAGAATTCGACATTGAAATCATAAAATTTATTAACACAAATTTATAACCCCTTTTTATGGGTTTAAATTAATTTACAGAACTTAAAATTGTTTCTGCAAACGTTCCAGGTTTCATTACTGGTTTATTGTAAAATAATTGGAATGTTTTTTCCCCCCCAGACCATCCTGCTGCCTTGAGGATTTGGTCCATTGGGACATCCAACTGTATCACTGCCGATGTAGCTGCAGCCCTGGTGGAATGAGATTTAAAATATTAATATCCACCCCAGCCTGTGTTAGCACCTGTTTCAGCCATCTTGAGATGGTCTGGACCGTCACTCTTTTGTGTTGTTGCTAGTGGCTGACCAAAAAGTGCCTTCTCATTGCCTCTTAGGATTTTTGTTTTCTCCATGTATAACGACAGATGTCTTACTTACACAGACGGTCATCTGTTGGGTATGACCTAAATTGTATATTGAGGCCTGCTGATCCCTGTCTGTTCTGCTTACTAACTCATAGATATGAAACGTAATATTTTCTGTTGAGGAAGTCATGTTGTCCAGTCTTAGTTTATGCAGTGACTGTACCCTTTGTGCCGTGACCAATGCCATTAGCATGACTGTTTTTAATGTCAGTCTGTGTAGGGACAGAGCTGTTGCTGGAGGCCAATTCCTGAGCATCTTCAGGATAATAATTACATCCCATATTTGGGAGTACCTGGTTCTTGGGGGATTAGTATTAAAATTCCCCTCATAAGTTTTGTTACCAGTGGGTGAGTCCCAACAGAGTAACGCTCTATCCCCTGCCATAGGTAAGTCGATAGGGCACTTCTGGCACAGTTGATGGCACTGTAACTGAGCCCCTCATCATAGTGGAGGCCTGCCAGATATTCCAGAACAGACGGGATGTTCATGTCTCTGTAGGTGATATTGTTTTTATGGCAGTGCATCGCCCACTTCCTGATATAGACCAGATACTGTTTTTTGGTTGACTGTCCTTGGGCCGCCGAGATCATGTTCACTGTTCGGTCCGTCAGTCCCAGTTGTAGTAGAGGTATTTTTATAACTCTACAAATTAATAAGTTCAAATGTTTATGGCATGGGTGGCTATCCCTTGTTACGGGATGTAGCAATAAATCTGGTCTATGTGGGATGGTGAAACATGGTTCTAATACCAAGTTTGATACCACTGGGAACCATGGTTGAGTAGGCCAATCGGGTACTACCAATACCCGACGCAGAGTCTTGTTGTATTTTCCTTAATACCCGATTGATGAGGCAGAAAGGAGGGAATGCGTAAATAAACAATTTCCACCCCCGCAATGCAGCGAAAATGCATCTGTCGCCGCTGCCCCAGGGTCTGGTTCCCATGAAACATAATTTGATAACTGGTGGTTAAGTCTGGATGCGAATAGATCGATATCTGGTGTTCCATATTTTGCTGTAATATCAGCAAATACTTTTTTATTCAACATCCATTCGGTGTTTTTATTAAATTTGCATGACCTGGTGTCTGCCACTAAATTTAGTCTTCCTGGTAGGTAAGTGGCTGATATCCAAATATCTCTCTGGATACACCATTGCCAAATTGCATTAGCCAGATTGTCACATGATGTCGAATTGTTTCCACCCATGTGGTTAATGTATGCTACCACGGTGGTATTGTCTATCTGTAGTCTAACATGCTGGTGATATGACCCAGTACAATATGACTTTAGGCCATGTAATGCACCCAACATTTCCAGGTAGTTTATGCCCAGTGTGAGTAATAATGATGCCTCCTGAGCAGTCCATCTACCTCCACAGCTGGTGATGGTATTGGTGGCTCCCCACCCAAGTGCACTGGCATCAGTTTGTAGTACCATGGAAGGGTTACTGACAATGATTGGATTGGAACAAAACCAGATGTTATCTATCAACCATTTTAGTTCAATTTTAGCTTGATTGGTAGTTTCATAGGTCTGTCAAAGTGACCTGCATTAATTTAGAGTGCTTGTATTTTTGCTCTCTGTAAGTTTAGGTAATGTAGAGGTCCAAATTGTGTGGCTGGAAAGGCAGCCACCATTTTGCCAATTACTTTTGCTACCAATCTGATGGATGGTTTGCTGATGTCAATGAGGTTATTGCAAGCCTCTATTAAATCTCTAGCCTTTCCCTTAGGCAGAGTCACCGACATGTGAACTGAGTCAATGGTGAAACCACAAATAGTCCATAGTAGTGGAAGGCGTTAGTTTAGATTTAACTGGATGGATAATAAATCCCAGTTTTTCAAATAACTGTTTTGTGGCTGTTACAGTTTGTTTGGCCAATTCCAAAGTTTTGCCCACAATGAGTATGTCATCTAAATATGCCATGACCATGTGTTTACGTTTCCGTAGAGACGCTAGGGCTGGTTTCAAAATTTTTGTGAACAGCCTGGGGCTGATGATAACCCATTTGGCAGTGCTTTATACTGCCAGGGTTGTCCCATCCAGTTGAATTTTAAGTAACATCTGTGGTCACCTCGTATAGGCACTGAATAGTAAGCATCTTTTAAATCGATGCTGGCCATGAAGTAACCTTTGGAAATTAATTGTTTAGCAGTAACAAAGATATCCATTTTGTCAGATCTATGATGATGCGACAACCACCATCTTTTTTGTTTTTGATAAATATATTGGACACGAATTCTAATGGTTCGTGTTGAGTTTTCTCAATTACACCTTTTATGTAAAGCCGCTCCAGTTCAGCTTGCGCTTTTGATTTTTCTTTATCAGAAGGCACGAACATTCGGTTCAGTATATGTTGAACTGCAGGGCTGTACTTGTGTATAAACTCTGTTGTATATCCCTGGATACTGCTTAAGATGTAAGTATCGGTTGTTAACATGCTCCATGCCTTCAGAAAAGAGCGTAATCTCCACCCAACCTCCATGCTTCCTGTATTTTGTAGGGAACCAGACCCACCTACCCCCATAGTTACCAGTGGCAGGTTTACTTCTTTTTGTAGGTTCTTCGCTGCTGTTGTTGCGCTGGTGTCTGGATTTTCGGTTTGGTTTGCGTTGGAGGTCCCCGCATCTTCCAAGAAGGCCGGCCTGGGCCATGGCCTAAAAAAGACTCATGTTTTGAGTACCGGGTCTTCGAGCTTTCACCAGTTCTGCTGGTGGGTGCGTAGGGTGCTGTCTTTGGCTGTAGTGGGTTCCAGTAGGTTCTCTTGTTCCTGCACCCCTTGCACACTTGTCTTTCCTTCTGCAGACCCCTCTTCCAGGTCAGCCCAGAACTGACCCGCAGTGCTCCCCTCTGATGAGGTAGAAGCACTGTGCAGCCCTTCAAGAGGTACTGCTGTGGGTTTATCATAGGGCCCACAGTGACCCGACTCCATCTCCTGGAGTCTGTCACGTTGGAGCAAATGCTCCAACACACCGCTCCATCCGGCTCCACTGCTCTCGGGCGCTGGCCGCCTGCGGTTGTTCAAAGTCGGACTCCTCTGAGTCCACGACCATGTTTATTTTTGTGTCTAGCCTTACCGCCCGGCCGCGTGGATCTGGCCGGTGCGGAGGCGACATCGGGCACAGCTGATCCCACTATCGGTGATCCGAGTGCCGCTGGCTGCTGCTGGCTGCCCGATGCTCCGCGGTCCTCCCTCACCAGCTTTGTCCTTACTGCCCTTCCGTGGAGTGGATCTGGCCGGTGCGGAGGTGACATCGGGCACAGCTGATCCCATCTAGTCCACCAGCTTTGTCGCAGCCCGTTGGTTTCTCCACCTGTAATCAGCATGGTAAAAACACAAAAAGACCGCAGCTCTTACCTGCAGGTCCGGATAAAATTGTCGCTACGGGGGAACGTCGTTCCACCCCGTCTCCTGCCGTTTTTGACTTGTCCAAAAGTCGACGGCCCCATTCTGAATAGTCTCCCGCCCGGCCGTGGTGTTCTGGCCGGCGCGGGACCAAAAGTCGGCACAGCTGATCCCTTACGGGGCTTGTGCCTTCAGCTGCTGCTGGCTCCCGCAACTTCGCGGTCCTCCCCAGCCAGCTTCACTCGCAGCACTTGTGGACACTATTTTGTCCAGCTTCCCCCCCTGTGAAAAAAACAGCGCGGGGAACAAAACTACCGCAGAGTAAATTTGTTACCTGCAGGTCGCAGTTTCAAACTTACCGCTGCGGGGGAACGCTTCCCCCCACCTGACGTTTCGCAAGCGTGAAGCGATATGACACGCATGCATCGTGGCGGGGTTCTTCACGGGTCACTTACGTGACTCCGAAGTAAAATGTGGATAAATATGAGGTTATCCACTTTGGTGGCAAGAACAGAAAGGCAGATTATTAACTGAATGGTGTCAGGTTAGGAAAAGGGGAAGTATATCAAGACATGGGTGTCCTTGTACATCCGTCACTGAAAGTAAGCATGCAGGTACAGCAGGCAGTGAAGAAAACTAATGGCATATTGGCCTTCAAAATGAGAGAAGTTGAGTATAGGTGCAAAACCAGGGCACTGTACAAATCTGCAGTTGTACAGGGCCCTGGTGAGACCACACTTTGAGTATTGTGTGCAATTTTGGTCTCCTAATTTGAGGAAGGATATTCTTGCTATTTTTTTTTAGATTAGATTAGATCCTTTATTTGTCATTCAGACCTTACGGTCTGAATGAAATGTCGTTACCTGCAGCCATACATATAATAATAAACAACAGAACAGACAGTAAACACAAATTAACATCCACCACAGTGAGTCCACCAAGCACCTCCTCACTGTGATGGAGGCAAAAATCTTAGGGCTGCTGTCTCTTCCCTCCTCTTCTCCCTCTGCGCTGAGGCGATACCCCACCGGGCGATGGTAAGTCAGTCCCGCGGCTCACCGAGCTCCGCGAACAGGCCGGTTCAAACTCCGCGGCCTGGGGTGGTCGAAGCTGCCGCCCTCCGGTCCAGCGGACGCAGCTGTTGACGATGTTGTCCACTGGCCGGCGGCCGAACCCCGGACTCAGGCCGCCGCCGCCAGAACGCCGTCTCAGCCACCGGAGCACCGTTCCAGCCCCGAGCCGGGTCGCCCTCACATGAGTGCCGTTCCACCCTTGAGCCAGGCCGCCCTCATGGGAGCGTCTCAGCCCCGCGCCAGGCCGCCCTCATTGGAGCGCCGTTACACTCGAGCTGGGCCGCCCTCATGGGAGCGCCGTTACCCTCGAGCCAGGCCGCCCTCACAGGAGCGTCTCAGCCCCTCACGGGAGCGCCGTTACCCTCGAGCTGGGCCGCCCTCACGGGAGCGCCGTTACCCTCGTGCCGGGCCGCCCTCACGGGTGCGTCTCAGCCCCTCACGGGAGCGCCGTTCCAGCCCCGAGACGGGCCGCCCTCACGGGATGCCGTGCCATCCCCGAGCCGGGCCGCCCTCACGGGAGCGAGCCCAGGGCGAGTCCTGGCAGGCTCTGCCTCCGGAGCCTCGAGGTCGCCAGCTCCGCCATTAGGCCTCAGCGCAGACGGAGGCAGAGAAGGGGAATATGACAAGAAAGTCGCATTCCCCCGAAGGGAGAGACAGAAAGCCCTGTTTCAACCCCCCCCCCCCCCACACATAACACAAACCTAAAAACCAAAAACTTAACTAAACAAGACGAAAAAAACAACACAAAAAAGTAAAAACAAACGGACTGCAGGCGAGCCGCAGCCGTTCACCAGCGCCGCCACTTCCGGAAGTGCTATTGAGGGAGAGCAGCTTGGGTTCACCAGGTTAGTTCAGGGTTGGTGGGATTGTCATATGATGAAATCATGGAGCAACTGGGCTTGTATTCACTGGAATTTAGAAGGATGAGAGGTGATTTTATGTAAACATAACAAATTCTACCATTGCTTGGACACGCTAGATGCAGGAAACATGTTCCCGATGTTGGGGTAGTCCAGAACCAGGGGCCACAGTTTAAGAATTAGGGGTAGGCCATTTAGTGCTGAGATGAGGGAAAACTTTTTCACACAGAGATTTGTGAATTTGTGGAATTCTCTGCCACAGGAAGCAGTGGAGGCCGATTCACTGGATGCATTCAAAAGAGTTAGATAGAGCTCTTAGGGCTAGCGTAATCAAGGGATATAGGGAGAAGGCAGGAACGGGGAACTGATTGTGGATGATCAGCCATGATCACATTGAATGGCGGTGCTGGTTCGAAGGGCTGAATGGCATACTCCTGCACCTATTGTCTATGTATCTATGATATGGGGTGAAAGCAGGAGCAGGGTACTGATTTTCGATGATCAGTCATGATATAATTGAATGGCGGTGCTGGCTCGAAGGGCCAAATGGCCTACTCCTGCACCTATTTTCTATGTTTCTATGTTTCTATGAGATCTATAACAATCTGGTTGACTCATAACTGCCAAATCTGTTCTGAATCTACCCCATTTAGCAGAATAGAAGAGTCATACAACACAACAGACAGAATACTCAGTGTGAGGATGGAACTTCTATTGGTAACATACATTCCAACCAAAACTGTTATTAGTTTTACCAATATAACTCAGGGCCAGACCCCATTACAACCTTGTTCAAACATGGATAAAAGATCTAGATTATGACGGCACAGCGGTATAGTTGCTGCCTTATAATGCCAGAGACCCAGATTGGATCCTGACTATGCGTACTCTCTGCACGGAGTTTGTATGTTCTCTGTGACAGTGCAGGTTTTCTCCGGGAGAACTGGATTCCTCCCACACTCCAAAGACGTGCAGATTTGTAGGTTAACTGGCTTATGTAAATTGTAAATTATCCCTAATGTGTAGGATAATGCTAGTTAATGAAGTGATTGCTGGTTGCCATAGACTCAGTGACCGCAAGAGAATGTTTCCATGCTGTATACCCAAAGATTAAAGTCTAAAGTTTTTAAAGTGACATATTATGGGGACATCCTTCGACCTTACTAAGTATAATGGAATTTAGCTGTGGTTGTCAGGGGTCAATCAACTCAGCCCCAGGACAATATTGTAAAGGTTTCTTCTGGGCAGTTACGTAGGTGGTACCATTTTCAGCTGTTTCATCAAGTGACATCAGAAGGTTAGAAATGTAGATGTTTTCGCAACTGCTTAGAAAATGAAGCTGTTCTTACCTTCATGCAGCAAGACTCAGAACACATTCAGACATGGCTGATAAGTTGCAGGTTCTACTCATAGCCCAAAGGTGAAAGGTTTTGTCTATCTCTGACAGGAGATAATTTAATCAGTTAATCCTTGACATTCAACAGTACTACTATTGCCACGTCCCATCAACCATTGGCCAGAAACTTAATTAGAGTGCTTACATAAATTATCTGACTGCAATAGTAGACCGACTATTCTGTTGGTGGTGACTCACTTCCAGACAGTGTTCAACACTCTATAAACCACAATTCAGGCCCATGATGAATGCCCTTTATTTGCCTGGATGACTCCAGCTTCAATTGTGATCAAGAAGCTCAATATCTAGCGATGTTACAATACCTACATTCAGCGGCGCTGCAGTTCTGCCACTGGCCGTGTGCGCGGCTTTGGCACCTTTGAGGTGGGGGGGGGGATTAAAATCCAGTTTTGTACAACCTGTTGGAGGTAGATTTCCTCCGGCTGCTAGCTTATGAAGAAAAATCGACCGGACTTCCGTTCCCGGTATATATAGAAAAAAAATCGCTGTACAATTTAATAATTGGATTAAAATGAAATGTGACTTCTAATGCCCTCAACGCCTACAACGTGACGGATCATAAGAATGGGACAAAACAAAGGGTAAGTCGTCTATTTTACATGTAATCTTGCTTCTTGGGATGGCTTTAATCTAATTTTACGTTGCGAAAATGTTATTTGGGCCCCATATGAACCGGCAGTGTTTTTCCTGCTGATATGGAGTTCAAATTCACCGCAAATGCAAAGTTCGAATCGATTGCGTTCCAGAAAAACCCACTCGCAAGATGATTTAAATCCTCTTTTTATTTTACTGTAGAGTCGATGGTGGCCTTCCATTCTAGGTCCCTGGAGATGATGGCTCCAAGAAACTTAAATTACTCCACAGATGTGAATGTGGTGTTGTTGATGATGTTTGGGTGGAGAGGAGGAGGTCCTCTCCTAAAGTCTACAATCAATTCCACTCTAAGAGCATTGAGCTCCAGATTGTTGCAATGGTTGTGTCACTTCCTGTCAGTAGGCAGATTCTTCCCCCTCCTGGATCAGTCCAATCAGGGTTGTGTCGTCCGCAAACTTGAGAAGCTTGACAGAGATGTTTGTGGAGGTGCAGTCGTTGGTATAGAGATAGTAAAGGAGAGGGGAGAGTACACAGCCTTGCGGTGCTCCTATGCTGAGGGTCAGCGGGTCTGAGATGTATTTTCCCAGCCTCACATGCCGCATCCTGTCTGTCAGGAAGTTAGTGATCCACTAACAGAGGGGTTCAGGCACAGTCAGCTGGGAGAGTTTGGAGTGTAGTAGCTCTGGCACAATGGTGTTGTATGCAGAAATAAAATCAACAAACAAAATCCTTGCTTAGGTCCCCTGGCAGTCTAGTTGCTGGAGGATGAAGTGCAGGCCTAGGTTGACTGGGTCATCCACTGATCTATTGGCCCGGTATGCAAACTGCAGGGTTTTCACGGTCACAGAGGACAGTGCGACAGGCCTGTAGTCATTATGACGAGTAATCCTTGGCTTTTTGGGTACAGGAACAATAGTGGACTTTGAAGCAGGCAGGTACAGTGCAGGTTTGTAGGGACTGATCGAAAATGTCTGTTTAATCTGGTGCTAGTTGTTTGGCATGCAGCTTGAGGGTAGACGGGTAAACAATGTTGGGTCCTGGAGATTTCCGGCTTTTCTGTCTCCTGAAAAGCTTTTCCACCTCCACAATTTCTATTGTTAGTGATGGAGAAGTGGCCAGACTGATGTTGGGCAGCAAGGAGGGGGTGGGTAGTGGAGGAGGGCCCAGTCTTTGCAGACAGGAGTCAGGCTGTTGTAGGTGTGAATTGGTGATTAGGGAGGAGTGGGTGGGGAAGGGTCCAGTCTTTGCAGACTGGAGTCAGTCTGTAGGTAGGTGTGAAGTGGTGATAGGGGAGGAGTGGGAGGGGGGGAGGGCATATCGGGGTTATGCTTCTGTCTATACTAGCATAGATATATACTGTCTATTAGAGTATATACTGGACATATCCCATCTACACTAGTCCAACCTACCTGCGTTTGGCCCATGTTCCCCCAAACCAATCCTATCCATGTACGTGTCTAAATGTTTCTTAAATGTTGCAATAGTATCTGCCTCCTCTGGCAGCTCGTTTCATACATCTACCAACTTTTTGAGTAAAAAATGTACTCCTCATGTTACTATTAAATCTTTCCCCCCCCCCCACCTTAAACCTACGTAGTCTGGTTCTCGATTCTCCTACTCTGGGCAAAAGACACTGTGTGTTTACTGGATATATTTCCTCTCATGATTCCATACATCTCTATAAGATCACCCCTCATCTTCCTGCGCTTCAAGGATTAAGACCTGCTCAACCTCTCCCTATAGCTCAGGCCCTCGAGTCCTGGCAACATCCTTGGAAATCTTCTCTGCACCCTTTCAAGCTTGCCAACATTTTCTATAAAATGGTGAACAAAAACTGAACACAATTCTCTAAATATGACCTCACCAACATTCTACATAACTGCAACATGACCTCCCAACATCTGTACTTAATACCCTGACTGACGAAGGCCAATGTGCCGAAAACCTTTTTGACCACCGTATCTACCTGTGAGGTTCAAAAAACTGGTTATAGATGATTTCCAGCAAAAGGAGGCAGGGATAATTATAGCTTGGACAAGACACTAAAATCTAGTGCATTATATGTTTTGTTTAAATTCCAAGGCAGTGTGTTTTGATATGTATCTGCTCACGATATAGGTAAAACTAGCACATATTAGACGGAGAAAGATGGCTCCACACACAATCGTGTTGGGATCAAAAACAGGAAAGATTTATTTCCAAGTTAAAGGTCACTGGCTGATTTACATAATTATATGCACGAGTCTGAGCATGTGCGAGAATGAGTACAGCTCATATGCATAAATTACATGAATATTGTCACATCCTTTTCTTTTTGACATTTTGGGATTACATTTCCAACGATCCAAAACAAAACAAACCTAAAGACTTTTCATAATATTACACTGTAGTAATATGGTTTAACAACTGAATAAAACAACTGTTCTGTCTTATTTTACAATTTCAACTTGTTATTGAAACAAGTCACAAGTGTGGCTTGTTTCAATAACACAAAATAATATTTGTGAACATTATTTTGTGTTTTTTAAACAAGTCACAAGTGTGGGTGGTTGAAATTGTAAAATAAGAAAGCATGTGAACATGCTTTCTTCCCAGAAGCATGTAGGTACATCACAACAAAACACCTTACTTCTTGACATACTCGCCGTATCTTTCCGGCGGTCTGACAACTTTTCCTGCCCTAGTCTTTATGATGGTGTTTCTTTCAGAAGTGTCTTTCTTTTCAGTGTGTACATTCTGTGCATCACTTCTAATTTCTTCTCTTGTGTCGCCTTGTTTTTGTCTAATTTTCTCTGTGATCTGAGTTTCACGAGCTGCATATTTTTCTGGTGATGCATGTTGTGTTGGTTTTTCTTGTGTCGGCTGAGGTTGCAAAGGTTTCTCAGTCTTCTCTGCTTCTGGTGGTTTCTCTGGAGTTAGGTGTGGGGGTAGTTCTCCGGTCTACTTCAAATCCACTCGATTACATCGGATTACGCCCTGACTGTCTCGACTTCGTATGATCTCTCATCCAGTTGTTTCTGAACTGTTGCTCTCTGCCATCTGGTATCTCCTAGTTTATAGGGTTTGAGTCTTACGACATCACCTTCTTCCAGGATTGGCAGATCCTTGGCATATTGTTGTAGATCTTTGACTGTTTTCTTTGCAAATCCTTTATCTTTTTCCTCTCTTCCGTGAGTATCTCAGCACCACGTGGTTTGAGGGGGTTTGATGTAGTTGGAAGTGTCGTTCTTGTTCTCCTTCCAAGTAGTCTTTGTGCAGGACTACTGTTTGCTCCCTGCACAGGGGTGTTGTGCAATTCCAGTGTTGCCAAGTAAACATCTGTTTTGGAGTGAGTGGATTTCTTCAGCACTCGCTTAGCTGCCTTGACTGCCGATTCCACCTTTCCGTTAGCTTGGCTATGTCTTGGAGAAATTGTGTAGTGATCAAATTCCCATTTCCTGGCAAATTATCGAACTCCTCTGATGAGAACTGTGTCCCATTGTCGCTTACCATAGTGCTGGGAATTCCGTATCTTGCAAAGTGGTTCTTGAATTTCACAATGATTGTCCTGCTGGTCAGGTCATGCAGTCTGTCTATTTCCCAGAAATTAAATAGATAGTCAACTGTGATTAAATATTGCTTTCCCTCAAGTTCGAACAGATCGGTTCCCACTTTCTCCGATGGGCGATCTGGGAGGTCATGGTGCATCAGAGTTTCTTTCTGATTCTGTTGTTCGTATGCCCTGCAGGCTTCACAGTTTGAAATGAATTGCTTCACATCGGAGTTCATTCCGAGCCAGAAAATGCATTCTCTAGCACGTCGGAAGGTTCCTTCTACTCCTAGGTAATTGGTGTGGAGTGTCACCTTCATATCTTTGCATAGAGTGATAGGGATTACAATTCTCTCTCCTCTGAATACAAGGCTGTCTTGCACACTCAACTTGTCTCTGATGTTTAAATACGATGCCTCTGGGACTTCTGCTTTGTGATCTGGCCGTACATTTTGGATTACTTTCTTAATGGTCTGTAGTGTTTCGTCTTCCCTGGTATGGGCTTGGATGCATTTGACCTTGTCCTCTCCCATGCTCAAGGACTCAACTACGTTGACATCAGTGAATCTGGTCGATCCTGTGGTGTCTGGGAGATATGCTTAGGAGAGAATATCTGCTAGATGCATGTCTTTTCCCTTTACCTATTTGATCTCGACGTCAGAGTGTAGCATCCTCATCATCATGCCCTGAAGGCATCTTCGTGCTCTATGCAGAGGCTTTTTGACAATGACTTGCAATGGCTTGTGATCACTCTCAACTATCACTCTCTGTCCGTAGGTATACTGTTGAAAGCGCTCGAGAGCAAACACTATTGCTAGTGCCTCCTTCTCAATCTGAGCATATCTCTGCTCGGTTGGCGTCAATGCTCGACTCACATAGGAAAGTGGTTGTCCTTTCTGCATAAGGGTTGCATCTCGGCCTGCCTTGCTTGCATCACATTGTATGGTCAGCTGTTTATCTGGTGTGTAATACGCCAGGATAGGTGACGTTGTCAACAGCTCTTTGATCTTTGACATTGCCGTGTCATGTTCTGATGAGCATTCCCACTCTGCTTCTTTGTGGGTCAATCTCTTCAAAGGCTCCCATATGTCCGATAACATTGGCAACAATCTTGCCAAGTAGTTTACACTGTGTTCAAGAAGGAACTGCAGATGCTGGAAGATCGAAGGTACACAAAAATGCTGGAGAAACTCAGCGGGTGCAGCAGCGTCTATGGAGCGAAGGAAATAGGTGACGTTTCGGGCCGAAACCCTTCTTCAGACTTTACACTGCCTTGTAATCTTTGGATTTCTGTTGGATTGGTCAGGTTGTGCATCTCTAGGATAGCTTGGATCTTCTCGGGTTTCAGGCCACGATCTGCAACTACATGCCCTAGAAATTAGATACACATAGTTTTCACTACCGACTTCTTCTGGTTCAGCTTGATACCCCTGTCTTTGCATCGCTGAAGAAGGTCTTTCAGTCTTGTATCGTGATTTCTTTTTGCATCTTCTCTGGTGTCCCCTACTCCGAATAGGATGATGTCATCTGCAACACATTCCACTCCCTTTAATCCTTCTAGGGCTTATTACGGCTTCTTCTGGAAGATCTCTGCACTTATTTTCAGTCCAAATGGCAACCTCTTCCAGCGATATCTCCCAAAAGGGGAGTTCATGGATGTTAGGAAACTGCTGTCCTCATCTAGTTCGCAGTGGAGGCATCCTGACTTCAGATAGAATTTGGTGAAAATCTTCACCTTAGCTCAGGGAGTACGTCCTTTGTGACTGGTAGTCTGTGGATCCCCCTTTTCAGGACTTTGTTGAGGGATCTAGGATCTATGCAGAACCTCATCTCTGTGCTGTCCTTTTTCTCCGTCACGACCAGCCTACTACACCATTCAGTTCGTTCTTCGACTTGAGTCAAAATGTCCTGCTCGACCAGCTTCATGAGACCATTTTTGACCTTCCCTTTCATGGCTACAGGTACTGACTTTGCAGAACACTGTGATGGGGTCAAACACTCCATCTGTGTTACCAACTTGACCTTGCCTGGTAGTCTCCCCGGTCTTTCATTGTCAAAGACATCTTTGTAGATCTAGAGTAATGAGTCAGCTTCATTAACAGCATTCAGGCTCTTGAAGTTCTTGTAGTGAATCGTGATGAGTTTCATCTGTTGGGCAGCTCTGCCGCTCAGGAATGGTGTGAGCCAGCCTTCCTCTATCACTATGAAGTCAACACGGTACTTCTTGTTGTTCATCTTGTTCCGGAGTATGACTTTTGTCCTACCTTCCGCCAGCAGGTTGGATCCGTTGTACAACTTTAAGATGATTATCTCTCGTCTAATGTCCTCTTTGTTGGGTACAAGTTCCTTGGGAATCACATTAACACTGACACCAGTCAATCTGAAACTGCATGGCTTCTGTGCCAACCTGCATCTCAGCGAATAGGCCTGAAGATAAATTGTTTCCAGCTGCATTGACCTCAATGCAAATCACAGACTGCGTCAGAAATGTATGTTGTGTCAGATGTCTCTACGACCTTGTGCAGACCCCGTTTCTGCATGCTCTCCTTCCTCTGCTTGAAGCAGCAGGCGAAGTGGTTTTGTCGTCCGCATCTGTTGCAGTCCTTCCCATACACTGGGCATTCCTCCTCCCTGCGCTTGTGCGTCCTCGCACAGAACTTGAACTTGACTGGTCCCTGATTCTTCCTCTGCGAAGGAAAATCAACCATCTTTTCCCTCGGTTTGAATCTTTCCACCTTGTGTATTGTTGGCTCTTCGCCGATGACCTGCATTCTTGTTGCTATTACATCAGAGGATCTACATATGTCCACAGTCTCCTGTAGTGTCAGATTCCTCTTCTGAAGGAGTGTCTTCCTAGTTGACTGGTCTGCAATACCAATGACGATGCGATCTCGAATGAGGCTTTCTTTCAGGCAATCGCAGAAGTTGCATGTCTTAGCAAGCTCCTTCAATTCTGCAACATACGATTCAATACTTTCCTATGGTTTTTGGTCTCGTTTATTGAAAATGAATCGTTCATACGTTTCATTCGTCTCTCCTTTGATGATGGTAGACATCTTGTCGATGATGACGTTCACATCCCTCATCTGCTATCGTTTTGAACATCAGGGTATTGAAGATTTGTGGTCCTTCCAGTCCAACAGTATGCAGGAATACTGCTTTTTGATACTGTTTCTCCTTCTTACCCAGATCTGCTATCACTGCATAATTTCTGTGCATTTGTTTAAACATTTTCCACTCTTCCACCCTGTTCTCTTTGAGCTTTAGATTGGGTGGTGATTTTTTTTTTTCTGTTTCCATACAGCGTGTGCTATCTTTAAGCAGTCTCCCACAGCGCTGATTTACAGCCTTGTGTGCGTATTGACCTGCATACCATTCCTCTCATGCATGCAGCTACTCCGGTTGCTGAGCGTTGAAACACTGATTCCTGAAAGCTTTTCAAACCATTCTTGCTAATCATCATAACATCCATTTGATCCACAAATTTTCACTTTCACCGCTGCCACCATGTTTTCATATGTGACACCTTACGATATAGGTAAAACTAGCACATATTAGACGAAGAAAGATGACTCCACACACTCTTGTGTTGGGATCAAAAGCAGGAAAGATTTATTTCCAAGTTAAAAGTCACTGACTGATTTACATAATTATATGCGCGAGTCTGAACATGTGCGAGAATGAGTACAGCTCATATGCATATATTACATGGATATTGTCACACAGTGTGAGGCTACTGTAGTTCCAACATGAGAAGACCAGGCTGCTCGACAGCATTGTTAGAAGAAGCAGAGGAAGAAAGATCTCAACAAGCTCCATGGTTTTATGCATGGGTAAGAATGGATGTTGTAGGTGCAGAGATTATGACTTTTTTCTGTAATATTCTGCTCTATCATTCTTGCAACATGAAAGTTTCTGATTCTTCTGTTGCTTGAAAGAAGTAATCATTTGGAATCACATGAGTAAACAACACAATACAATGGTGGCTGTGCGGTGTATCCTGTTCTAAAATGGAGACACAAGAGACTGCAGATGCTGGGTTCAGTTCCAGAATTTGATTCAATTAACTTTGTCAATATCAAACATCAGATGCATAGTAAGCGCTAATACTGCCTAACTGGAATTACTCAGCTGAACAGGCAACATCTGCGATAAGTGAAACAGAGTTTAACATTTTGGGTCATTGAATTTTATTGAATTCTAATCAAAGGTCATTAACCTGAAACATTGATACGGCTTCTCCCCAACGCTACCCCCACAGCACTTTTGGTTTAACGTGTCAAAAAAAGTTCTATTTTGTCATGTAATTTATGAATCAGATCAAAGTCTGACAAGTAAAAGTTTGACACTGGTGAGGGGGGGCTCATAGGCTGATGGTTGGACAAAGGTCTGAGATGAAAAGACAGAACGCGTGAGACACAATGATTGTGTATTGTGCCGACCCTAAATGGTAGTACATTTAAAGATTTACTTTTAATAAATATATTAATATTTATTAGAGCGGTACAGTGGTGCAGCGTGAGAGATGCTGCCTTACAGTGCCAGTAGACCCGGGTTCAATCCTGACTACGGGTGCTGTCTGTATGGAGTTTGTACGTTCTCCCCGTAACCTGCGTGGGTTTTGTCCTAGATCTTCGGTTTCCTCTCACATTCCAAAGACATACAGGTTTGTAGGTTAATAGGTTTGATATAAGTGTAAATTGTCCCAAGTGTGTGGAGGATAATGTTAATGTGCAGGGATTGCTGGTTGGTGCGGACTCGGTGAGCCAAAGGGCCAATATCTCTAAACTAAACTAAGCTTAAAACAATTAATGATATTATTTGCGCTATTTTTACCCTCTAACAGTCTGAAAGTATTTTGAATGTTTATGTGTCAAACACTACCAGCTGACAGAGACCTAGATGTTGAAACAGCGGAAGACTACATCAGATACTGGACTGGAGGAAATACCAGGGTACAAGATCAAGCAAAGAGTTAGCTCAGATGGCTCTCTGATTAGAAAACATTTACTCCATTGTGTTCTGCAGTAACAAAGCATCAAAATCAACTATACTAATAGCAAGGTTGGTATTCATCCAGTGGTTTTCATGGCAACAAGAGACCCGAAGCATACAACTGAGAAGGGAGGATTTCAGAAGTGCAATCATTGCATTCAATTGGAAACCATGGCTTCAATCAAATGGCTCAGAATCAAAAGCAGACATCATAAAATATTTTACTTCGTATGTTAGAAATTTTGTGCATTGCAAAAGGCATACTAATCTTGTTAGCCCAGCTGAAAAATGCTTAATATGTGAGGCTAGTTTAGCAACCAAAGTAATCAAATATATTGGATTTAGAAATGTTTTTGAGCAGTCTGTCCACAGGACTCAGAATTGTAACATTTCCGATTTTGCTAATTTGCCCGTGACATGATGCAATTGTATTACTTATTAAGTTCTATTCTCTTGTATATTTGTTGTCTGTAACCTGTGCACAGCAAAACTAGAAATCTGACATAGAATCAGAAATGGTGATGAAGATTTATTTACCTGGAGATTTATTTAATCTCTTCACGGATGCTTCACCTCGTAAGTATCTCCAGCATTTTGTGTTTTTTTTTTGCATTTTCACCGATCGGGTGTACACTAGTTCTGTCCTGCACACTGGGGGCATTTTTTTTACAGAAGCCAATTAACCCACATACCTGCACGCCTTTGGTATGTGGTAAGAAACTTGAGGACCCGAGAAAATCCATGCTGTCACAAACTCCATCCGGACTGGAACCGTAGTCAGGATCGAACCCAGTCTCTGGCGCTGTAAAGTCTGCAACTCTGCCGCTGTGCCACAGTGCTACTCTGTATTCATTTGTAATAATCTACTTCCATAACTGCTTCCATTACCTGGTATTGGGTCCCCCCAAATCCCCTTGATCACCAACATCTTTAGAGATACAATGGCCTACTCCTGCACTTATTTTCTATTTTCTATTTTCTATGTTTTCTATGTAACATCTCCAGAGACTCAACATTTAGAAAATAACTGTTTTTTCTAATTCCCTAACAAAGAAGATAGCTTCTCAATTCTCTACATTTTACTTAAACTGCTTGCCTGCTCACTTAACTCATCTGACACATTCCTGCAGCCTCTTTGGGTTCTCAAGCATCTTGCACTGTTCTGCTGTTTGTACTCATCGCTGTATTTTTCATTACGATATGTATATTGTTTAATCTGCGAGCTTCATGTGAACAAGGAATATCATTACATCAAGGCAATAAAATAATCTATATCTCTAAAGATCCTTCACAACATCAGCAAATTTGGACACACCTAATGCTAAATCATTCATAAACATAAATATACATAAGCTGTGGCACTGTCGGCCAGAGTAAATGACTCAGTGAAGTCATGTGGGTTTGGGATTGGGTATAAAGCCTTATCATCTAATTCTACTTCATTTGGTCTCATTGAGAGTGCCACACAACTGTAGTAAAATGGAGGGAAGTAATGATCAGCAAATGTTAATGCCAATGTTATTAACCAAACCTGTTATGAAATTAGTTAATGTTTAGTTAATTTCTTTAGATTCAACGTGAGATTCCAAATCCACTGCACAGTGAATGGTGATACCCCCTATATGACAGAGGACAGCGTGAATTAGAAAATTGATCTATATTTCTCCTTTTTTTTCCTTATCAAATGAGTTTTTGCTGTAGTGCCTGAATTGACTGGCAGACACTAACATTTTTAATGTAGAGCAGGCACTCATATATACTTAGTTGCTTTAAAACGTGGAACAATCTTAAGGTATGTATGCTGAACTGATTTAAATGATTTGAAATGAAGGACCCTGGCTACATGTATTTATATTTAAAGTGCCATCTGTTTGCTCACGCTATGTTCATCATCTTCTCTAGATGATTGGATTCATGAACCAATCAAGCGCATATAATCAAAACCTCCCTTTTCTCAAGGATAATCTCTGTTTGCAAAATTATTTTTGAATAGCTTAGCATCTTTTTCAGTTGGCATGATCAAATGTGCCACAATTGTTAGAACTCAGCTGAAGATATCTTGGATAGGATCTGACATGGACTACCATCTTCTACATTAACAACATTACTACAGTGAAAGTAAATAGGCCAGCAGTTTTCAGATGTATTTTGCATAGCATTGAATGATCAGTAATATTATTTTAATTATAGCTGAATATCAGTGGCAATCTCATAATAGGTTAACAGCCTATTTTCCTCATGCAGTAAATGCTTGTTGCATTTTATGATGCAGAGAGTGAAATATCCTTCCAAACATTTAAAGTTCCTGAAATTAATTTGGGAATAACAATAATTTTACAGAATAAACCAGAAATGGCAGAGATTTCTGGGGCTGGATACCATTTAGCCTTGGGAATCATTTGAATCGGTGAATCTAGTGCTGCAGATGCATACACATTACTCATCAATGTTGAGTGTATACAAAAGCTTACAGCTCTCTCATTGCTTATATTTTTAAACCCATGATCTATCATTACACACATTTAAGCCAGTATTTATGATCAATATTCCTGCAGTACTCATTCTTTCAGAATGCTTCACAGAGTAACTAACGCGCCTAATCCATGATTGTTTAACAACACAGTGCTTGTCACGTAGACTTTGGAGGACTAGATGCTTGCAATCAGATTTCCTTCTAAATGCAGTAGTCCAGTTGCATTGACACCTCTGTCTCTTTCAGTGAAAAAGGAAATTAAATGTATGCCCATGCTGAGCGACATATCAATCATTTACTCATTGCACAAAAGGGCAGCACCTTGGCTCACATAACAGATGTTCCTTCTGTTGATCATGCAGAAAGAACACAAACTGTCCTTAACCTCAGCTGGCATTGCTATCCTTAAGGTTGAGACTGGCTGTAAGGTGTCCATTAAAAAGATGGTACAAATATTTACAGTAGTTCATTCCAACCTTACCAGAAACGATTAGATCCAATTTATCAATGATATTGTGAAGTTGTTGTGTCAAGATATGGAGATACAATTCGTGGCATAATAATGACAATGGAGCTTTGTGCTGTGGACTCCAGTGATCTCTCTGGCAATGTTTTATTTAATCTTGTACGATTTCAACTGACTCTGCTTTATTCATGGTGCTTCAAATCTGACTCCCAAATTCAATTATGCTGCTGCCATGGAAACATTTAGTTAGAAGTCCCAACATTACAAACTTCTCTGAAATTTAAATGACTGTGTTGATGTGATTGACATTTTTTTGATTGATTAAAGGGAGATGATAGGCCAGAGATACAGAGAAGGCACTTCTACTGGTACGGAAAGGGCTGTCTTGTGGGATTTTTAAAACAATCTTTACTTCGGCCCTACCTAAGCTTTCTCCCTCAATGCAATGACTGCATTGATGCTACTTCCTGCACTCATATAGAACTTGAAGATTGAAATGTTGCTGTCAATTTCCACCCAGCTTTGACCTTGTGCATGCAGACTAGTTTTCAGTAAGGACTCTGGGAAGGCATTTAACAAGGTTCTACTGGAAGTTAACCCAGAAGATAGCAGTTCATGGAATCTGGACCAATCTGGCAAATTGAATTTGAAACAGACTTGGTGACAGGAGGAAGAGGGTGATGGTCGAGGGTTTACTTTGCAAATGGGAAGCCTGCCACAAGGATCGGTGCTGGGCTGGGGTCACCATGAGAAGAAAGGGGGACCCGGATTGGGAGGGGGGGAGGGGCCGAGAGAACTTATGCCCCTGTCCCACTTAGGAAACCTGAACGGAAACCTCTGGAGACTTTGCGCCCCACCCAAGGTTTCCGTGCGGTTCCCGGAGGTTTTTCTCAGTCTCCCTACCTGCTTCCACTACCTGCAACCTCCGGCAACCACCTGCAACCTCCGGGAACCCCACGGAAACCTTGGGTGGGGCGCAAAGTCTCCAGAGGTTTCCGTTCGGGTTTCCTAATTGGGACAGGGGCATTAGAGGGACCATTGGGGACTAAATGGAATACTTTGCAACTTTGTTGGCACCCTATGTGCAGCGACTCTTTTTGCATGTTTGTGCATACACGTGACAATAAACTAAACTGAACTGATCTCTACTGCTACGCCACCGAGCTTGGTTTGGCAACTGCTCTGCTGAAGACCAACAGAAATTGCAGAGTTGTGGATACAGCCCTGTGCATCAGAGAAACCTACTCACCCTTCTATACCCCCACCACCACCGTTTCCCCCCCCACCCCCCCTCCTGACCCCCACCCCCACTCCCTCCACTCACTCTATCTCTACCATACTGTCTTTGGAAGACAGCTAACATAATCAAGATTTAAGAGGTAAGTGCTTAATTGGCATATCTACTGAATTGGAACAAATACATTCTTATTTGTAGCAGCAAAACAGGTTTGTAAACAAAGCACCTAACAGATAACAAAGTAAGCAAATAAAAAACAGTTCAATTAACAAAACAATATAGTGTAAAAGGAAAGAAAGCCTGAAGTCCCTAGCACTACCAAGACAGTTCATAGTTAAGAGTTTAGCTGGAGTTTGTGGTGTTCAGTAGCCTGATGATGGTTGGGAAAAAGCTGTTCCTGAACCTCTTTGTCACAGTTATCAGACTCACTGTCACAGAGTCATGCAGTATGGAAACAGGCCCTTTGGCCTAACTTTCCCACACCGAACAACATGTCCCATTTACACAAGACCCACCTGCCTGCGTTTGGCCCATATCCCTCCAAACCTGTCCTGTCCATGTACCTGTCTAATTCTTAAATGTTGCAATAGTCACTGCCTCAACTACCTCCTCCGGCAGCTTGTTCCGTACATCCACCACCCTTTGTGTGAAAAAGATGCCGGCACCAGGTGGTATGCCACGGGCACAATGAACCCTCGGCACTAGAGGGCTGCGTCTCGGTGTGGGAGGCGCTGGTTACGGGGTTTTTACCTGAGTGGATATTTAAGGCCAGGTAACCCATGACCAGTGCGCAGTAGGGAGCTGTATTGTTCAGAATAAAACACGTCTCGAGCACACAACTTGTGTCCGCTTGGTTTTTGGCTGGACTCCTGCGAGTCCCCGCTACACTGGTGACCCCGACATGATAATTGCTATTTTGGGGACATCCTCCGGACGCATGGGAATCTCGTGATATCCCTGGACTAAGTCGATCTTTGAGAAGAACTTAGCCCCAGCCAGATGGGCTGAGAAGTTCTGTATGTGGGGAATGGGGTAGCGGTCAGCGGTCGTGGCCTCGTTAAGGCGGCGGCATTCCCCACACGGCCTCCAGCCGCCGGTCACCTTCGGCGCCATGTGCAGCGGGGAGGCCCATGGGCTGTTGGAGAGTTGAACGATGCCCATGGCCTCCATGCTCCAAAACTCCACCTTGGCTATGAGGAGCTTGTTGGGAGCGAGCCTGCGGGTGCGGGCATGGAGCAGTGGACCCGATGTCAGAATATGGTGCATGACACCATGCCTCAGGCTGGCCGAGCAGAACGGCAATGTCCGGAAACTCAAACAGTACCTGGGCATAGACATTGTCCACCATCGCTACGGTGTTGCTGACCGGCATGGCGGGCGCAGTAGAGCGCAAGGAGTTCTTTCCAAATGTTGACGGGTGGACGAGGCGTTGGCCCCTCACGTCCATGAGGAGTGACTGCACCCGCAAGAAATCTGTGCCCAGTAGCGGCTGGGCCATGTCCGCCATGATGAATGGCCAGGTGAAATGGCACACGCCGAATATGAAGGTGACCATGCGGACACCATATGTGTGGATTTAACAGCCATTCGCAGCAGTTAAGGGGGGGGGGCCTCTTACCAGAATGAGTGTTCAGTCAAGATGGGGGCAAAACGCTGACCTCCGTCCCCGGTGTCCACCAAGCATAGCAGAGTGGTGGCGCCTAACGGCAGCAGCACGACTGCAGTCCGTCTGTTTTTTTTTTAAATTTTGGCCTGTTAGATGTACGTTTTTGGTTCTCATTTTTATCATTTTATCATGTGGGGGGAGGGGGGGGGGTGGGGGAAATCGTTTAATCTCTTCCCTGTCCGGTCTCCGGTGTCATTGGGCCTAACATCGTGGAGCCAGCGGCGGCCTCCATCCGGAACCAACCTGAGGGCACCAGTTGCGGAGCCTGCGGACTCGTCATCGCAGAGCTGGCCGACTTCGGAGCAGGGAGAGCTGTAGTGGCGCACGGCTGCAATCCGACTTTGGAGCTTCGGTGGCCCCGGCCACAGGCCCGGTGGACAGGAACATCGGGAGCTCGCAGGTCCCTGGTGGGAGACCGCTTTTCGGAGCTCCAGCAAAGGCAACTTCTCCCGCCAGAATCGTGGGGTTTAAATGACTCAGAGCGGAGTCTTAAACATTCGCGGGGACTTACCATCGCCTGCCGGGGGCTTTAACATCGTGAGCCCCATTCGCCTCGATGCTGCAGTTGGACTGCTGGACCACGGGAGAAGAAAAAAGAGAAGAGATAAGACGTTTGCCTTCCATCACAGTGAGGAGGTGTTGGAGATTCACTGTGATGGTTGTTTGTGTAAATTGGGTTAAGTGTGTGTATTGTTTCTTTTTTTTTGTAATGTTATGACTGTAGGAATGAAATTTTGTTCAAACCGTATCTGTTTGAATGACAATAAAAGGCATTCCATTACATTCCAGAACCTGAGCCCCGAGCGCCAGTCCCAGGCATACAGGTGATGGATACTGCCAGCCACCGTGGTGAATATCGGCGGCCAGCACTGGCGTTTCCGGGAAATGAACACGGCTGGCGGCATTGGTGGGCCACTGAACCCCAGCGTTGGTGGTAAAAACACCACATCCTTTTCGCTGGGCCATGCTCAGCCATCTTCCTCTCCTGTGCCACTTGTCTGGTCTGTGGCTCTTGTGGGCGTGGACCTTTTGTGGGTGTGATTCTGGGTCGTTGTGCCTTCCAGGGCATTGAATTGATCCAGACCAGCGATTCCAGCGCACCCACTTCCTGCCGGTCAGACAACCACAGCTCGTCAGCATGTGCTGCTAGCTTCAGCAGATCCTCGAAGCACTCTACCGAGAGCTGCCGGAGGATGTCACGCGGCAACTGCTGCAGGTAGGTGAATTCAATCGGCAGGCAGGGCTGGTGGTTGCCCATGCGCGTGAGCATCTCACTCATGAGGGCCAAGGGCTTCCGGTCGGCGAGCCTGCCAATGTTGAGGACACGACATGCTCGCTCCATGTGGCTTGGCCCGTAGATCCAGAGCAGAAGCTCCTTGAGGCCTGTGTATTTCCCTACCGCTGGCGGATTATTGAGGTAAGTTACGACCTGCCCGGCAGCCTCCTGATCAAGAGCGCTTACCACATTGTGATAACGGGTCTTTGGACTCGGCCTGTCGGAACCAAACCCCCGCTGTGAGGTCCAAAATGTAGGCAGCTTCAGGGAGACTGCGTAGGGTTCGGCTTCGTAGGCCTCGGTTTGGTGGGGATTGAAGCCGGCCCATTTGGACCTGAGCGAGCGAGTCCATGTGGCTCAACCGCCCCGTCGCATGCGTCCACCGTCCCGCGCTCCGTGTTCGGCGTCCCATCCGGTTCGGTGTCTCTGGTTCCGTGGGCGTCATGTGGTGGAACCTGGTGGTAAGTCACGGGCACAACGAACCCTCGGCTCTGGAGGGCGGTGTCTCGGTGTGGGAGGCGCTAGACATGGGGTTTTTAGACATGGGTAGCTAAGGCCGGGCTACGCCCGTGACCAGTGAGGAGTAGGGAGCGGTATCGTACAGAATAAAACACATCTCGAGCACACAACTTGTGTCCGCTTGGTTTTTGCCGTGACTCCTGCGAGTCCCTGCTACACCCCTCAGATTCCTATTAAATCTTTCCCCCTTCACCTTAAACCTATGCCTTTTTTTCCCAATGGCAGGAGTGAAATGAGAGCATGGCCAGGATCATGTGGTTCCTTAATGAAGCTGGCTGCTTTTTTGAGTTAGTGCCTCCAATGATCCCGTTGATGGTACATGATGGTCCGGAGAGTATTTACTGCTTTTTGTAGTCTCCTACATTCTTGTGTGTTCGAGTTGCTGAACCTGTTTGTGATGCAACCAGTCAATATGCTCTATAATCAAGGACCTTTTACTCACCAATCATTCTCTCTTTTCCTCTCATCCATCGGGCAGAAGATGGAAGAGCATGTACCATCATATCCAAGGATCACTTCTCCTCCGCTGTTATTAAATTCTTGAGCTACCTTCTTTTGAGCCAAATCCCACCACCTACCTCAATATTGCCCTTGCACTCCTTCTTTTACCTGCAGTTTTTCTTTAGCTGTGACACTAGATTCTGCATTGATTGATTATACGTATGTATGGATGATTTACCCAGATAACATGCTAATCAAAGATGTTCATTATATCGTGGCACATATGGACTTAATAAACCAATACCAATATATAGGCCAGTAGCTTAAGTGTATGGATTTCTTCTTTCAACTGGTGTTATAATTTTCTTCCACGTTCCGATTTCCACCTCCATCCAAAAGACTTGTAGGATGATAGGTTAATTGGTTACTGCTGATTATCCCTAGTGCGCAGGTGAGTGGTAGAATCTAGGAGGCAGTTGATGGGGATGTGGGGAGAATAGGTTACTTGGAAAATTAATTATGGAATGGGATTGCTCTGTGAGGCAGCATTGATTCAATGGGATGAATAGCCTCCATTTATATGGAACGTTAAAATGGTTACTGCGAGTTATGCAACCTTTGTTCCAGTGTCTGGCAAGCAAACAGCGGAACCAGGTGTGAGATGCAGAAACCACGGCTGCGTTTGATGGGGTCAAGGAGACACTGGCCAACGCCACTATGCTCGTTCACCCGCAGGCCACTGCCCCTACCGGCCTCACCGTAGACGCTTCTGATACCACCGTGGGGGGGGGTCCTCGAACAGTTCATTGACGGTCGCTGGCTGCCACTCGCCTTTTTCAGACGGCACCTGCGCCCCCTCGAGCAGAATTACAGTGCATTCGACTAGGAGCTCCTGGCCCTCTACTTGTCTGTCCGGCATTTCCGGCATTTCCGGCATTTCCGGCATATCCGGCATTTCCAGCATTTCTGGTATTTCCTGGAGGGCAGACCCTTCACGGCCTTCACCGACCAAAAACCCCTCACTTTCGCTTTTGCAAAAGTGCCCGACCCCTGGTCAGCACGCTAACAATGGCATTTAGCTTTCATATCGGAGTTCACCACCTGTATCCAGCACGTGTCGGGTAAGCATAACTAGGTTGTTGATGCCTTATCTTGCCTTGCCATTAATGCCGTTCTGACTTTAGCCCTGGGAAATGACTATTCTGGCCTGGCCTCTGCGCAACAGGACGGGGACAAGATGATTCCCTATCGCACTGCCGTTTTGATACTGGAGGACGTCCCACTAGGGCCCTTGGGCTTTACTGTCCTCTGTGATGTCTCCATGGGGCAACCACGACCTGTCGTCCCTACTGTTTGGCGGCGTTGCAATTTCGAGTCAGTCCACGGCTTAGCCCATCCTTCTATCCGGGCAACTACTCCGTTGGTGGCGTCCAAGTCCATCTGGCACGGCCTACTCAAGCAGGTCAGTGCCTGGGACAGGGCTTGCATCCCCTGCCAGACTTCCAAGATCTAGGGCCACGGCGCGTGCCTCTGCAGGATTTTGTTCTCCCTCAGCAACGATTCGACCACATCTACGTCAACCTTGTGGGTCCCCTACCGCCGTCCTGAGGTGTCACCCACCTGCTCACAATTGTGGACCATTTCACACGGTGGCCTGAGGCCATTCCGCTCCCTGACACCTCCGCCGCAACTTGTGCATGAGCCCTCACTGCCCATTGGGTGGATCGTTTCAGCATTCCCGCCGACATCTCCGTGCACCGATGTGCCCAGTTTACCTCTGCGCTGAGGTCGGCCATGGCCCAGCTGCTCGGCGCTCAGCTGCACCACACTATGGCGTATCATCCTCAGGCTAACTGCCTGGTAGAGCATTTCCATTGGCACCTGGAGTCCTCCTTGAAGGCACGGCTCACGGGACCCGATTGGTTGGACGAATTGCCGTGGGTTTGGCTGGGGATCCGCACGGCCCCTAAGGCAGATTTGGCCACGTTGTCCGCCGAGTTGATTTATGGCTCCCCGCTTAAAGTAGCCAGCGATTTTATTCCAACAGCACGGGGGCAGCAGGAACCCCCTCTGTCTGTGCTGGCGCACCTCCGTGAGCAAATGGGCAAGCTGGCTCCTGTCTCGACCTCTCGCCACAGTGTTGTCCCTTCCTATGTCCTACGTGCCCTCAAAGACTGCCAATTTTTTTTCTTCGCAGGGACTTGCACTGGACTCCACTGCAGAGCCCTTACGAGGGTCCTTTCTGGGTGTTGCAACCCGGCATCACGTTTTGGATGTCGGGGGCTGAGAGGAGGTCGTTTCCATGGCCCGCCTTAAGGCAGTCCACCTCTATGTCGACCGCCCAGTGTTGGTGGCCCAGCCCCATCGTAGAGGTCATCCGCCGGCCCTCTCGCCTTTGCCTGTTGCACCTGTTGTGCCTGTTCTCCTTGTGTCCACGCAGTCTGACCGCCTTATTCGGACTCCCACTCATTTTCTTTCCTCTGGTTCTGGGTGGGGGGAGTGGGGGGGGAGTGGGGGGGGAGGGGAGGGGATGGTCATGTAGCAGCACCTAGTGGTGAAGCTGGGTATTCATAACCCTCATCATTGGTCGGGACTGTCACGTGACTGGAGGTTCGCTCACGAGCTTTTCAGTATATTCAGTAGCTAGTGCTCTCACGATGACAGGAGCTTAGATCATTTATTTCTGACCAAGTACACGTGTAGTTCGAGTGTTGTTTCATTAATAAAGAAAATTTTGCTCTACCTGCCTGGTCTCGCTACAATATTGTAGATTTTAGCATCTATGGTATTAATTGTTTTCCAGATTCACCTGATAGTACCAGTAGTGGGAAATTTCAGCTATGAGGAAAGGTTTGATAGTTTGTGTTTGTTGTCTGAGGAATGGAGGAGTCTCTCGAGGAACCTGATAGAGGCGTGCATCATCTTGGGAGTCATAGATAGGGTAGAAAAGGTATTTGTGAAGGAGTCTATGAAAATGGTCATAGATTTGAGACTTTTAGTAGTGCACCAGGGAAAGACTATTGCAGCAAAAACCAATGGAAACACAGAACACACCACATCTCGCAGTAATAAGCCAATCTATCTGTTTTATTAACTGTTGTTTTCTTTCTCCATTAGCAGAGCCTGATCTGAAGATTATGTGCTAAAGCCTGCAGATTTCAGCTTTTATATTCCCTGCTTGTATTCTCACTCTAACTGCTCTTGCTTAATAGGTGATGTTCCTTCTTTCTCTCCCCAAATGTCTCATTAATCAATGAAACCAGAGCACCCTGGGAAAACCCATGAGGTCATGGGGAGAATGCACAAACTCCTTACAGACAGCACCAGTGGTCAGGATCGGACTCGGGGGTCTGGCGCTGTAGGGCAGCAATTCTACTGCTGCACCATCGTACCACCAATGTAATGAACAATTTTCCATTTGTATGACTGTGAATTTGTATGTGAGAGGCTTATTGTAGAAATGGAAATCCAGTGTATATTAACTGGATGTATTTTTTTGCAACCTTCTCTACTGCAATCAAGCTGAAACCTATTGAAGTAACACAAACTTTAAATATCAATGAATAGGTGTCCTGTAAAGACACTGAAAAGCACGATGAAATTCCAACAACAATTTTATTTCGAAATCACGTGAGTGACTACGTGAAGATCCCGCCAGTCCGCATGCGCGTCAATTCGCGAGAATGCATGTGGCGGGTCAAAGCAGTTCGCAACAGCGCGCAACTGCTCTGGCAGGTAAGTCAATTTTACTTTCAGCGGGCCGCTGCGATAGCGGTCCCAGAGTAGCTGATGGAGGCGGCCGGTTTGGCGGCTGTCGCCATTGGATCTCCGTACGGGAGCAGGTGGCCGATTTATCGGAGGCCGCCGTGGAAGCTCCAGACAAACTCGGGTTCATTATTGCCGGCCGGATTTTAGCCACCATGGAACTCCATTAGGAGTTGGGGCTGCCGGCTTACCTGGAGCCTGGACTCTGCACTGGTCCTGCAGCCTCCACGCTGCTCACTCCCACTCTCCTGGACTTAACTCCACTGGGTCCTAGCGCCCGTCTGCCCAGCCGTGCTAACCTCAGTGGCTGCTCCACTGACCCTCCCCCATCCCCCCCCAACCATGTCACACCCGCTCTTCCCCACCCACCTTACAGCCCTCTCTCCCCCCCACCCCCTGACCACCCACAACCCCCCCCCCCACACATCGCCCCGTCCCCAGTCTACCCACCTGCCTTCCTCTGGCCCCAACTCCCACCCCTGCCGGGTGTTCACCATCCCCCCCGACCTCCCCCTCTCCCCCACCCAACGGTCTGTCCTCAGCAGAGGTCTCACTTTTGTCCCCCTCCGTCCCCATCTCAATGAGTTCCGCGCCCACCATGACTTGGAGCGCTTCTACCGTCGTCTCCGCCTCACAGCGCACTTCCATGGGAAGGAGTCCTCGCCCCCTAATGATGACCCCTTTTCCCGTCTCCAACGCACCCCCGCCTCGTGGAACCCCCCTCATAAAGTCCCGGCTCTGGAACTCTTCATTCAGAACTGCCGCCGCGACGTCAACCGCCTCAACTTCTCCACTCCCCTGTCTCACTCCAATCTTTCCCCCTCTGAACGCACTGCCATCGAATCACTCCGCAAAAACCCAGACTGGGTCATCAAACCAGCCGACAAGGGAGGTGCCGTGGTAGTCTGGCGCGCCGACCTCTACAAAGCCACGCGCCAACTCTCGGACACCTCCTCCTACTTACCCTTGGACCATGACCCCACTGACGAGCACCAGGCCACCATTTCTAGCACCATCACCGACTTCATCAATTCCCACGCCCTACCTGACCAAGCCTCCAAACTCATCGTTCCCCAGCCCCGCACGGCCCGTTTTTACCTTCTCCCAAAAATCCACAAACCCGGCTCTCCCGGCAGACCCATTGTCTCTGCGTGTTCGTGCCCCACCGAACTCATCTCCACATACCTTGACTCCATCCTATCCCCCTTGGTCAAATCCCTCCCCACCTATGTTCTAGACACCTCAGACACTCTCCGCCGCCTCCACGCATTCCACTCTCTGGGCCCTCACCCCCTCATCTTCACCATGGATGTCCGGTCACTCTACACCTCCATCCCCCACCAGGATGGCCTCAGAGCCCTCCGGTTCTTCCTCGACCAGAGGAGCAACCTATACCCAGCCACTGACACTCTCCTCCGCTTAGCGGAGTTGGTCCTCACCCTCAATAACTTTACATTTGACTCCTCCCATTTCCTCCAAACACAAGGCGTAGCTATGGGCACACGCATGGGCCCCAGCTACGCCTGCCTCTTTGTCGGGTACGTTGAACAATCCTTGTTCGACGCATACCAGGGCCCCATCCCCGACCTCTACCTCCGCTACATTGACGACTGCTTTGGTGCCACCTCCTGCACCCACACACAACTGACTGACTTCATCCACTTCACCACCAACTTCCATCCGGCACTCCAATACACCTGGACGATTTCCGACACTTCCCTACCATTCCTTGACCTCACCATCTCCATCGCAGGGGACAGACTCCTGACCGACATACATTACAAACCCACTGACTCGCATGGCTATCTGGATTACACGTCTTCCCACCCTGCCCCCTGTAAAGACTCCATCCCCTACTCCCAATTCCTCCGCCTACGCCGCATCTGTTCCCAGGACGAGACATTTCATACCAGGGCATCGGAAATGTCCTCGTTCTTCAGGGAACGGGGATTCCCCTCCGCCACCATAGATGAGGCTCACACCAGGGTCTCATCCATACCCCGTAACACTGCTCTCTCTCCCCATCCTCGCACACGCAACAAGGGCAGAGTCCCTCTGGTCCTCACCTTTCACCCCACTAGCCGGCAAATATAACACATAATCCTCCGCCATTTCCGCCACCTCCAACGTGACCCCACCACTCGCCACATCTTCCCATCTCCCCCAATGTCTGCCTTCCGCAAAGACCGCTCCCTCCGCAACTCCCTCGTCAATTCTTCCCTTCCCTCCCGCACCACCCCCTCCCCGGGCACTTTCCGTTGCAACCGCAAGAAATGCAACACCTGTCCCTTCACCTCCCCCCTCGACTCCATTCAAGGTCCCAAGCAGTCGTTCCAGGTGCGACAAAGGTTCACCTGTATCTCCTCCAACCTCATCTACTGCATCCGCTGCTCTAGATGTCAGCTCATTTACATCGGTGAGACCAAGCGTAGGTTGGGCGATCGTTTCGCCGAACACCTCCGCTCAGTCCGCAATAACCTACCTGACCTCCCGGTGGCTCAGCACTTCAACTCCCCCTCCCATTCCCAATCCGACCTCTCTGTCCTGGGTCTCCTCCATTGCCAGAGTGAGCAACAGCGGAAATTGGAGGAACAGCACCTCATATTCCGTCTGGGGTCCTTGTGTCCTTACGGCATCAACATTGAATTCTCCCAATTTGGCTAGCCCGTGCTGTCTCCTCCCCTTCCTTAACCCTCTAGCTGTCTCCTCCCACCCTCCCATCCGCCCGCCCTCGGGCTCCTCCTCCTCCTCCCCTTTTCCTTCTTTCTTTCCCCACCCCCCATCAGTCTGAAGAAGGGTTTCGGCCCGAAACGTCGCCTATTTCCTTCGCTCCATAGATGCTGCTGCACCCGCTGAGTTTCCCCAGCAATTGTGTGTACCTATTAATATAGCGGCTATGGTTCATAACGCTGTTAAGTTTACAGCGACCGGTGTTAGCTGCGGCCAGGGCAGCGAACGGCTGCCATAAGCGCCTATATAGATTATTAACCAAAGAAATGCTGCTGAGGCAGCATACGCTGGTTCAGCTTTATAGTCTGGCAATAGCGCCTAAAAAAGTTTTAAATAATAATGCTGCTAAGGCAGCATATGCTGGTTTCAGCATTACAGTCTGCCATAGTGTCTATAAATTTAACAGAAATGCTGCTGAGGCAGCATATGCTGGTATCAGCATAGAGTGATATATTACGCAAATTAAAGGATTAAGGTCGTTAAAAATGGTATGGCAGTTGTTTTTAATAGCAGTTGCTGTTCGGTCACGTTTGTGACTATCACAGCAGATAGGCCATTTATTATCTTACACAATATGGTGTAGAAAAAATTTGACTGTTTATTGACACAGTATGGGACTCCACTGGTGGGTGACCGTTCGGAGGAACTCCACTGCGGCTCCAGAAAAGAGCTCCTGGCTTAGGAAGCCTTTTTTCAGCTGTATCAATCAGAGACCTGTGGAGCTATACCTAGTGCAGGGTTGCAGTATTTCTCCCACTCTGTCTAGCGGACTATCGGGTAGAGGTGACTCCGATTATAATGCCGGCTCATCCGAGTCATAAGGGGGCCAGAGGCGCTCCAGTCCTTCCCTGTAATACTCCGTTGGGGATCCAGAAGGAGCAAGGACTCGGAGTCACTAGCAGGTGCAACCTGTCTGGTAGGTATAATGTTGATACCGACAAACCACCAATCTGCACAGCTACTCACGGTTCGGCTCCTAGAGGGAGCAGCCTGACAACCCCGAGTCGGGGCTAAGTCAAAGCCTAGTCTATGGGACAAGTCCTATCAGATGATTTGGGTCAAGGGGATTCTGTCCCCACATCTATGGCAGATGTGATTGGGCATTTAAAAGAGCTGTGATAAAAGAGCTTAATTCCAACAGAGAACACTGGGGAAGCAAAATGTAATTCCAAGAAATGCAACATTCTTTTAAAATTATTTTTAAATACTTATTTATTATTTTTACTAATAAGTGTACATATGTGTCAATGGTTGTCGTGTTTATATTTTTTAACCGGAGGAGATGCAATGGAATTTCGTTGCACAGTATTGTGCAATGACAATAAACGTATTCATTCATTCATCATTTGTCTCAATTAGAACATCTGATGAATCAGATGGTGGCACAAGAAATGCTCCATGTTACAAAGGCATGTCAGGCAGCAGCTCCTGGTTCAGGGTTGCAATATTTCTCCCACTCGGATGAAAAGAGTGGTGGAGATGGTGCCAAAGTATATGCACATAAGCCTGAAGCAGCTCCTGGTTCAGGGTTGCAATATTCCTCCCACTCGGATGAACGGAGTGATGGAGATGGTGCCAAAGTATATGCACACATGCCTGAGGCAGCTCCTGGTTCAGGGTTGCAATATTCCTCCCACTCAGATGAAGAAGTGATGGAGAAGGTGCCAAATATTATGCTCCGTATTACGGAAGCATGCACAGGCAGTTCAAGTCATATGCCTGTAGCTATCCCTGGTTCAGGGTTGGGCTATTTCTCCCACTCTATGAGAGTGTCAGAGATCAGTATGGAACTGTCTCTGAACATGACTATGTGCCTGAATCCCATGCTTTAATGCATGATGTACGAGAATCGCATAAGGAAGAGCTGCCTACTTTTGCCTCTAAATCTTGCTGTTCCCTCGGGGACGGACAAGCCACTACAAAAGTAGTTGGCCAGCGGCAGCAGCTATCTAACAGAAATGACAAGCATGACAGACAAGCAAAGCGACGCAGGGTCAGAGACGCTGGTAAATAAGGTCTCGTTATTAACCTCCGTAAACTCCGAAATGGAGCGGTCTGTCGGCCCAGGTTTGGGTTTACTGGCAGCATGGGCTGTCTCGTGGGTTTTCACTGTCTCTGGGATAGATCAAGTTGATGTAGAGACATTGGCAGGGTGCCTTGCTTAGTAACATCTGTAAGTGCCAAATAGGAACAGTTTGGTTACTCTGGTTCAGGGTAGACCATCATGGAACTGGCTGGCCATATGGGTCATATTGACCAGGGAAGCACTGCCTCATCATCTGTTATTGAGGATATCAGACTGCTCAGTAGAATGAAGTAGTTGAAGTCTTCCTCAACACATGATTTATTTCTCCTCAGTTAGTAGAGTTGCTGGTTCATTGGAATCATCTTTGCCATCCTCTCTGGGATAGGTAGTTACCAGCAAGAAGCTGGCCTGGCATATAATATAGGGAGGCTGTGGTTTCAGCTCTAGTCATTAGGTTCTGATTATATGTTATCAGTGAAATGTATGTATAACTAGATTGTGCATCTTCCGCGGCAAGAGAAGCCATAATCTTTCCGTCTGTATGGTCAATAGAGGAACAGGGTTCCAAATGCAATCAGTGACAGCTCATCCGAGGATGAGTGGTCTGGCCAGGGACTAGAGAGGTATATTTCTGATACTTCTCAAGATTAAAGAAACATGGTGCAGGCCGAATCAGGTTAGCATTTGGTTAATCTGATCATGGGTTTAGTTACCCAGTTTAAGATGGATGATTGGCTTTCAGCAATTTAACTGATTCAGAGAATCGATCTTGTAGTTGCATACTCTGCCACATGAGGCACAAATTCTGCTGCTTTGATAACAAAGCTAGTGGTCAAGGCTGCCCTAATGGCATTGTGTCATCAAGTTTTAGGCAAAATTTGCAGCTGATAAAACTTATGGGTTATACCTTTTGCGATATTAAAAATGAGGCAACATGAAATTTAACAGTGCCAATTTTGTCTATTCATTCATGCCATGGTAAGGCGGCTGAAGCAACTCTTATTTACTCAGTCATGAGTGACGGCTGGGGCAGCATGTCATCTCGGGCAGCTAGCTCTGAACGATTGTATGAGAAGCTTGCAAACTACATATGTGAGATTTTTAAACGGAAGTAACAGAGGTTTGTGTGACTTTCAGTTTGAGCCTAGAGAAGTGTTTATCTGATAGCACAATTGACATTGCTTGTGTTGCTTTGTCATTGTCTATAATACCATAAGTGGGACAATAAATTATTGGTTATTCACCCGCTGTTCATTAACGTTATGCAGGGTGTCTTTTATTTGACCACTATAATAGCCTACACTCATTGTAGTGTGCGATGTATATCAGTAAATTATTATGCAAATATTCTTCTGCTTTTTTCTTATGGTAGTAGTATTTTTAAGATGATTATGCTTTCAGCAACTGATCTCAGCACAAAGAACACAGCTTCTACTCAATCTCAAGCTTGGTCTCTACATCATAACTGACATTAGCGTAGCTTGTTATGGGAATGATCTCATAAGCAAAATGAGCAGGATTGCGTACATTTGAAGTTGACAGCATACCCACCAGAGCAGAGATCGGGGATGTCATTAGCTATACAAGTGCACTGAGTTTGCTAGTACCTATGAGATGAAAGATTGTTTCTTTTTTGTTATTCAATAGTCTCAAGATATTGCTGATGGCTCATTAGCAGCCAATAGAATGAATTTTCCCTTTCATCACACAGCAAGAGGCTTACATGGTGCGTGTTAATAATTTATAACATTTGGTTGAATATGTCTGGATATTTGAAGATAGAATTCTGCACAGTGTTGCATGAGTTATTGTCTAACTCAACAGTCTATTGGGACTATGGTCTGGTTAAGAACAATGGCCATGTATGCAAGTTAGCATCATGATATTAACCATTACTGGTTTATCTGTTTAAGTGTTTCACGCACAGATTGGGTTACTGCATGAAACCACAGAGCTTTGAAGTCTTCACATAGTCACTCACGTGACTTCAAAATAAAATAGGAAGATTAAACGAGAACTTACCGTTTGAAGTTTGATCTATATTTTATGAGAAGTTGAAGTGAGGGATTACGTGCCCTCCACTCCCAACCCCACTTCTCATAAATATAATTCGGTAGTTCTAAGCTCGTTAATCTTCCTATAACTTAGGTCAGCAACTATTCTGTGGTTTCATATAGCTGCTCTAAAGTTTGATGCGCATGCGGACTGGCGGGGTCTTCACGTAATCTTTCACTTCAACTTCTCATAAAATAAAGATCAAACTTCAAACGGTAAGTTCTCTTTTAATCTTCCTACTAAACCACAGTCACTGCAAATTAAAACACTGCAGATGGAAATCTAAAATAAAAGCTATAGCATTTTTTACATACTCAGCAGGTCATGGGAACCCAGTCACCCATCTTCTGTATTCCTATCCAAATGGACATCTCCCTTTGGCCACTCACCCTCTCAAGTTCTATTATTCACTCTTAACTATGGGCACGACGGACTTCCGGCGGCGTCATGGAGAACTAAGGCGCGGCACTGAGCTTCTCCCCCGTAAAAAAATTGTAAAAGTCGTTTTAAGTCAGCACCGATTTTTTTTAAAAACTCACCGAAGTCGCCTGGTGTTGTGTAAGGGTGTTATCATCAGAAGGTGACGTGAAAATCGGGGAGATTAATGGTGAAATCGGGTGTTTAAATGAGTTTAAATGAGCAGAGATAATCGTTCAAGGGCGCCAGAGAAAAATACTATCAGCCTTCAGCTCGAGGAAGTTTTGGATACTCTGCAAACGACAGAAGAAGAAGATTCTTACAGCCAAGGGTCTCTGCTTGAAATGGCAACAAAAGGAGACAAGAAGGAGAAAGAGGTGAAGCAAATGCTTTTAGATATGACTGCTACAATTAACATGACACTGGAGAAGATGCAAAGTATGGAGTCTCACATGGAGAGTAACAAACAGAGTATGGAGACTAACATGGAGAGTATTTCTCAAAAAATTGATAATACTTGCAGTGAGTTAAAAGAACTCAAAAAGCAGTATAAGGAATTTGATAAGAGATTAAAATCAGAGTGTGTCAGAATTGAAAATGATTACAACAAGAAATTTAAAGGTGTAAGTGATGATATCGGAAAGCTGGATGAGATAATGGAAGAGATGGAGAATGAGATAAAAGAGATTGTCTCGGAAATAAAGAATTTGAAACAATCACAGAAAACTGAAGAGGAAAAACTTGGAAGAATGACTGATAAATGTCTGGACCTGGAATCAGGAACTCGGAGATATAACCTGAGGATTCTCGGAGTAAAGGAAGGACGAGAGGGACATGAATCTCAAACATGTACTTTCGTTACTGACTTACTCAAAGATGTCTTGGAATTGTCGGAAGAACCAAGAACAGACGTCGCTAAACGAGCTGGAAGAGGAACAAATGATTCAAGACAGATAATTGTGAAATTCCGTGACATCTCTTCAGTGGAATTTATATTGAAAAAGATCACTTATGGGAAGAAGCTGACATACCGTGGGGATAATGTGCGAATATTTCGCGATTACTCTCCTGAGGTAGTCCAGAAAATGAGATTGTTTACACCGGCAAGACACACTTTGAGGGAAGTCCCGGGAGTAAGATATGGAATTTTCTTTCCCGGAAAAATGAAGATAACTTATAACGGCGTTGAACGCTCATTTGCAGCTCCCGGAAAAGCTTTAAAGTATGCAGAGGATATCGTTAAGAAAACATCGGGGCAAGCTGCCGACAAGGAAGAAATTTGAACTTTTTACAAAGTTTTGAACTGATTAAAATGGCCGAGCTACCCAGACAATTATAAAGCTTATCTCGTTGGAATGTGTTATTCAGAGAGCTTGGTTATATTCAACCTTGGATGCAAAGCTCAAAGTTTAACCCCTTGGCACCTGCTTGTACGGTAGTTAACCCTTTGGTACCAGCTTGTATGATGTATGGTAGTTATAGAATGGGATATTATGTAAGAATACAGGGTGGATATATATGGGAAAGTTTAGATTAGATTAAGATTGGATAAATTAGAGGGACATATATACTTATATAATCGTATATATGTTTGTTCTATATTTGTTTTGTTTTTTTATTCCTTATGTCTCTTTTTTCTCTCGGCTGTCACTAGCACTGATTTGATAAACTCATATAAGAAAAAACACAATATGAAACGATATATAACTTTTTATGAGGATTCACCAAGGGGGAGGAGCTCAATGTATAACAACATCACGGAGGTCTATACATTTTTTGCCATCGTTGATGGCTATTCGTCCTTAAGGTATCTTCCCTTAGATACCTTAATAGCACCTTTTTTTTTAAAGCACAATCAAGATTTTTATCTGTTTAATTTTTTTGAAAGTAATTGTGTATCACATTCATTTTTTCTTTTTCTAAGGCACTTTACAAGAAGGAGATGCAATATAAATCTAATAAACCGGGATGACCACCAAAGTCCTAAAATTCTGAGGTATTTGTTTGCACCATATGATTCAGGAATATTACCCTGATTTACAATGCAAGACGATAGACAAATAAAGAATGGAGGAATTACATTTTGTAGTTGGAATATACGGGGTGCCAACGAACCAATTAAGAGGGGTAAAATTTTTGCCCAACTAAAATCGTTGAAAAGCGACATAATGTTTTTGCAGGAGACACACATGAAACAACAAACACAAATAAGATTAAAGGCGAATTGGATAGGCCAAACATACTACTCCTCATTTACTTCTAAATCTAGGGGTACAGCTATTCTTATTAGGAAAGGTATTCCTTTTAAATTAAAGAATACCATATCAGATAAAGAGGGAAGATATATTATAGTTTCGGGTGAAATTTATGCAACCCCACTAACTTTGATAAATATTTATGCTCCGAATTTTGATAACCCCCACTTTTTTGATAAAATTATTGACATAATATCAGAGTTTAATTACCAAAATGTGATAATAGGGGGGGACTTTAACTGTGTTTTAGATTCATATCTAGATAAATCAGCAAAACAAAAGAAGAGTAATTTAAAATCTAAAACTAGCGAACTTCTAAATACATATATAAAAAATACGAATATAATAGATGTATGGAGATCTGCTAATCCAGTTGGAAGGGAATACTCGTTTTACTCTTCGGTGCATAAAACTTATTCAAGAATTGATTATTTTTTAGTGGATATGAAATTAATGCCATATACAAACAACCCAACATACCACATTAGTAGTATCTCAGATCACTCTCCGTTGACATTTTCAGTAAAATTTGAGGGAATGCCGGGCAAAATTTTTTTTTGGAGGTTTAATACACATATTTTAAATGACGTGCAAGGCTATCAATATTTAAAACAACAAATGGAACTTTTTTTCGATACAAATGATATACCAGGTACTTTGCCTTCTTTATTATGGGAAACTTTTAAGGCATTTATGAGAGGAATTATAATTTCATATCAAAGTTTTCAAAATAAAAAGAATAAGACAGAACAATTGTTGTTAGAACAAGAAATCAGACAGTTAGAGATGGATAATGCCAAAGATTCCACGACAGATAAACACAATAAGATAATATTACTGAAATTTAAACTTAATCGAATTTTATCGGCAAGGGTAATAAGACTATTCCAAATGACAAAACAGGAACATTTTGAGTTTGGTGACAAACCACATAAGCTTTTAGCTCGCCAATTGAAAAAACAAGAAAAGGAAAATACTATAACCAAAATTAAATCAGAGAAAGGTGAATTACTAATACTACCTAAAGATATTAATAATAGATTTGCCCAATTTTACCAAAACTTATATACATCTAAAATTAAAAGAGAAGATAGTAAAATAAAAAAATTTCTAGATAATTGTAATCTTCCAATACTGGACCTTTTGGAACAAGAGGAATTAGGAGCTCAAATTACAATCAAAGAAATAGGTGAAACAATAAAATCGCTGAAAAATGGTAAGACACCGGGACCAGATGGTTTTAATAATGAATTTTATAAAAAATTTCAGGAGATAACAACCCCTTATTTATTTAATTTATACTCCCATGCTTTTAAAGAAAACAAACTACCTGAAACACTAACAGAATCAACTATTACGCTTATTCCAAAAAAAGATAAAGATTTAGAAGATCCGGGCTCGTACAGAGCTATATCACTTTTAAATACAGATCAGAAAATTTTAGCAAAGATTTTAGCAAGAAGATTAAGCAAATATATTAGTAAATTGATAAACCCTGATCAAACGGGGTTTATACCTAAAAGATACTCATTTAATAATCTGAGACGTCTGTTTAATATAATGTACTCGCATAAAGTAGAGGAAGAAGATATATCAATTATTTCTTTGGATGCAGAGAAAGCATTTGATCAGGTAGAGTGGCAATACTTATATAAAGTACTACAAAAATTTAATATGGGAGAGAATTTTATAAGATGGGTAAAATTATTATATGATAAACCGATGGCAAGAATTTTAACTAATAACATGTTATCTCAAAAATTTCAACTATCAAGGGGTAATAGGCAGGGATGTGCACTATCACCCCTGCTATTTGCCCTTATGATAGAACCCCTGGCTGAAAGTATAAGAATTCATCCGAATATTCAGGGCTATAATACCAGAGACTCAAAGAATAAAATCTCATTATATGCAGACGATATACTTTTATATATTACAAAGTCACAAACGAGCATACCAAATTTATTAAACTTAATAGAGGAATTTGGGTCTTTTTCTGGATATAGAATAAACTGGAATAAAAGTGAAATCATGACATTAAAACCTCAAGAACCTACACACTTACTGAAGTTCCCCTTTAAAATCGCAACAGAAAAATTTAAATATTTGGGTATTCAGATTACTAGAAAATATAAAGCATTATTCAATGCTAATTTCATGCCTTTATTAAATAAACTTAATACGTTGATTAAATTTTGGAAAACACTTCCCTTATCATTATTAGGTAGAATAAATGCAATAAAAATGATCTTCCTACCACAATTACTATACCTATTTCAATCTATACCGGTATATATACCAAAATACTTTTTTTTTAAATTAGACTCTAATATTACTAATTATATTTGGGACTATAGATCACATAGAATCACAAAAAAACACTTATGTAAACCAAAAGAGGTCGGGGGACTTTCACTTCCGAATTTTATGTATTATTACTGGGCAGTGCATATTAAGAATATGATTTATTGGTTGGATAGTTCTACCCAACAGACAGAATGGATAAAAATGGAGAAGGAGGATTGCCATCCTAGTAATATAGGAACGATCCTCTTCTCCCCAAAAAAACTGAATAACACAATATATAAGAAGAACCCAATTATATATGGTACAATAAGAATTTGGAAACAAATAAAATTATCTTTAAAATTAAGAAATCTATCACTGTTAATGCCAATAGCGAATAACCCTTTATTTAAACCATCTCTTATTGATAAGACATATAACCAATGGGAAAGTCTCGGAATTAGAAGGATCGGGGATATGTATGAAATGGGAAACTTACTATCATTCCAACAATTACAATTAAAATTTAAATTGAAAAACAACCAATATTTTAAATATCTTCAGATTTGCGATTTCGTGAAAAAATATATACAAGGATATCAAAAAGTAACTCCTGACTTATTGGAAGAGGCAATGAATATTGAAGCTGACTCACAAAAATTAATATCATATTTATATAATAGTATTCTAAATATAGACCTACCATCGACAGAGGTACTTAGAGAAGAGTGGGAACGGGAACTAATGATAAAAATTACGAAGGTTAAATGGGAAAAATACCTGATATATATTCACAAATGTTCAATTAATGTAAGACATAATTTAATTCAATTTAAAATTGTACATAGATTATATTACTCAAAAACAAGATTGAACAAATTTTATCCAAATATATCCGCCACTTGTGATAAATGTCTAGCCCAAAAGGCAACTATAACACACTCCTTAGTCTCCTGCATAAAACTTTATAGATTTTGGAATGATATTTTTGAAATATTTACAAAATTATTCAAGACAAGAATGGAACCTAATACTGAAATGATTATATTTGGCGTAATGGAAGATGGGAATAAATTGAACACATCTCAAAATTTATTCCTTAACTATGGTTTAATAATAGCAAAAAAATTAATTCTTAAATTTTGGAAGGGTACATCAATACCAACGCTTAAAATGTGGATTGCAAGTATGTTGGACACCGCTCATCTTGAGGAAATGCGATTCCTCCTAATGGATAAATCAGACCAATTCATAACGAGTTGGTCTCCATTCGTCGTTTTTTTGGAATCATATGGTGCAACACAATTGTAAAAAATAACTGTTTCAGGACTGGACGAGGGTTGGTCAAGACTATAAATAATGATCTCCTCTTTTTTTCTTTTCTTCTCTCTATTCTCTCTCTCAACTTTCTTCATTTACTCGTTTTCTTTTTTCACACACTATATATTTCACATCTTTCTATCCTTTACTATCTAACTTCTTTTTCTTATTCTAATCTTTTTTCAGTGTAACAAAAAAAAAAAAAAAAGAAGTTGTACATAAAATGTATTATGAAAATATATATTAGGCACTTTGGTGCCATATGACTGTACTTACTTCTAATAAAATAAAATATTAAAAAAAAAAATAAATAAAAAAAAAAAAAATAAAAAAAAAAAAAAATAAAAAAACTATGGGCACGACATTGAACGTCTTAATTTTTCCACTCCCCTCTTGTGCTCTACTTTACTTTCTTCTGAGCCTGCAGCATTTCATTCACTCAGAACCAACCCTGATATTGTTGTCAAACCTGCTATGGTCTAGTCATCTGCACTCTGTCTTGTGGCATTGGTGATCACAGGGCTTGTCCTGGCAGCTCAGTCCTGGTCTTCAATGGAGGAGGCGTGGCATTCTCAGTTTTCTTCTTGCAGTTGACCCTTGCTTCACGAGGAGGCACTAGCTGTCACAGTTTTATCCTGGCGGCTCAGCTTTGGGTTGAAGATGCAGCGCTGGAGGGTTTTTGGTTATCCTGGCAGTTCAGACATTGCCTCTGTGTGGACGTAGTCCCTCGTTGTCTCTGGACCATTAAGAGGCACTGGCGTTTCAGGCTTGACCCACCCACTCAATCCTAGCCTCAGCAGAGGCGCTGGCTGTCTAGGGCATCTTCCCGGCAGCCCAGACCTGACTACAGAGTGGCGCTGGTGGTCTCAGGTTTGACCCAATGGCTCAGTCTTCCTTGAAACTGCGACAGGAGAACACAGGAGAACACAGCTAGTAGGGAGGTGCCCCACTTTCTACCCCATCCTCTCTCTCTTCTTGTTCCTTTATCCTTTCTTTCCTCCTTTCCCTTTCCATTCCCCCCTCATCCCTCCTCCCTCCTCCCTCCCCCCTGCCCTCTTCCCCCCCTCCCTTCTCCCTCCCCCCTGCCCTCTCCCTCCTCCCTCTTCCCTCCTCTGCAACCTTCTTGCCAAAATGTTTTTTTAATGTTGTGATAGTACCTGCCTCAACTACCTCCTCTGGCCTATACCTACCACCTTTTGTGTAAAAAGGTTGCCCCTAATTGAAGTGGCACATCGAGTACCCAGATTTAAGTCAAGATCACAAGTAGGTCCAGCCCACCCATGACAGATCATTGTCAAACTTCGGGACATTTCAGCACTGGAAGAGCTGATGAAAAAAATCAAACACGGAGTGAAATGACTCTATCAAACTTTTCAGGGATTATCCCTATGAGATCGTGCAAAAGAGAAAACAGTTCTCACAGACAAGACAGATTCTCCAAGGAGTTCAAGATGTCAGATACGGCGTTTTTTATCCAGCCTGGATGCGAATTACTTACAAGGGAAAGGAGAAAACGTTTATAAATCCGGAGGCAGCGCACACATATGCCCAAGAGATTGTGGCAGAAACAGATGATTAATGAATGCAGCGGGACGGTATGGACAAATTCTTTCTCTTTATTAGTTTACAGAGAACGCCCGAAGATAAGGGAAGAAACACCATTCTCTAAAAGTCTAAAATGGAGGAGTATCTCCATGTGCGCTGGTCTAGACACCTTATCTCTTTTGGACGCTTTGGAATTTAATTCAAGGATTCTTTGTTCAAAACGAAGGAAAGACTGATTAACAAGGGAGCGACGAACAGGAGAGCCGAACGTGGAAAACATTACAAGGACAAATGGCGGTTTAAGATTTTAAAATAGTTTCACAAATCATAGAGAATTAACAATAATTAACAACACTAATATAGAAATAGAAATGGAAACTAACCAGAACTATATAAGGGGGCAAAATGTAATAATGTTTTATAAAGTCAATCCCGATATAGAGGGGGACAGTTAAGCAGGGGTAAGGAAATAACAAATAACAAATTTTAGAACTAACGTAGATAATATCATAAGTTTTAGTGCTATGTACTTCGGGTGGGGAAGGGAGGAGAATCAGGCATCTGGCATAGTTCCAAGAGCCTGATTCTGGTTAACCCCTTCAGCCGACAGCTGACTATTATCGAAGGTATAACTATAACTATAAATAGTTAGCAGATAAAAGTGTTAGATATATAAGTTTCACAGTAGCTGAACATACGATTTGATAAGTCTTAATGAAATATATATATAGTGTAATCGGGTGAAATACAACTGATTTTGAAAAGGTCCCGCCCTCCTATGCTAAGAGTAATAAAGAGAGTGGAGCTAATTGTATAACATCAACATTGGAAGTCGAATTGATGTCAAATCCCATAGCCGTGTGGGACACTTACTACAGTGTCGACTTCTCTAGACACTGTAATTTCACCTTTTCAATTTTTTTTAATCACAATATGTCACAACCATGTGTTTTTTTTTTAAGGACAATCGCAAAAGGGATCTACCAAAGGAATTTAGTAGCGTAAACGTTCCCCAAATATCCAGAGACCTGAGGTATGGATGCACCATAAGAATTAAGGGTAATATCAGCGAAAATGCAAGACGATAAACAAAAGAAAATGGGAGGAATCACATTCTGTAGCTGGAACATAAGGGGTATTAATGAACCAATCAAAAGGGGCAAGATACTAGCTCAGTTGAAATCATACAACACGGACATTACTTTTTTTTACCAGAAACGTATCTTAAACACAAAGATCAGATGAGATTGAGGGCGAATTGGATAGGCCAAACATATCACTCTTCACACACCTCGAAATCCAGAGGCACCGCAATTATTATTCGCAAAGGAATACCATTTAAATCAAAGAACATGATATCAGATAAGGAAGGGAGATATCCTATAGTTACAGGAGAGATCCATGCTACGCCAATCACCTTGGTAAATATATATGCGCCCAATTTTGATAATCCTCAATCTTTTAATAAAATCTTGAATACAATCGCAGTGATCAACTACCAAAATGTTATAATTGGAGGAGACTTTAATTGTGTTTTAGACCCGTATTTAGATAAATCGATGCAAAAACAGAGAGGTATTATGAAATCTAAAACTAGTGAACTCTTAAATACATACACAAAAAATACAAACATAACAGACCGATTCAGATTCAGATTCAGATTCAGATTCAACTTTAATTGTCATTGTCAGTGTACAGAGACAACAAAATGCAGTTAGCATCTCCCTGGAAGAACGACATAGAATATTATTTCAATAAATAAAACTATTTACATGTATACAGACATAGTGTTTTTCCTGTGGGAGGAGTGTCCGGGGGGGGGGGGGGGGGGGTGATTGGCAGTCACCGAGGTACATTGTTGAGTAGTGTGACAGCCGCAGGGAAGGAGCTGTTCCTGGACCTGCTGGTCTGGCATCATAGAGACCTGTAGCACCTCCCGGATGGTAGGAGGGTAAACAGTCCATGGTTGGGGTGAGAGCAGTCCTTGGCGATGCTGAGCGCCCTCCGCAGACAATGCTTGCTTTGGACAGACTCAATGGAGGGGAGCGAGGAACCGGTGATGCGTTGGGCAATTTTCACCACCCTCTGCAGTGCTTTCCGGTCGGAGACAGAGCAGTTGCCATACCATACTGTGATACAGTTGGTAAGGATGCAGCGGTAGAAGTTCACCAGGATCTGAGGAGATAGATGGACCTTCTTCAGTCTCCTCAGGAAGAAGAGACGCTGGTGAACCTTCTTGACCAGAGTTGAGTTATTGTGGGTCCAAGAGAGGTCATCGGAGATGTTGACCCCCAGGAACCTGAAGCTGGAAACACGTTCCACCTCCGTCCCGTTGATGTGGATGGGGGTATGCGTGCCGCCCCTAGACTTCCTGAAGTCTACAATGAGCTCCTTGGTCTTCTTGGAGTTAAGGGCCAGGTTGTTGTCAGCGCACCATGCTGCTAGGAGCTGGACCTCCTCCCTATAGGCCGACTCATCATTGTTGCTGATGAGGCCAATCACCATTGTATCATCTGCATACTTGATGATGGTGTTAGTACCATGTACAGGTGTGCAGTCGTAGGTGAAGAGGGAGTAGAGGAGGGGGCTCAGCACACAGCCCTGTGGAACGCCGGTGTTCAGGGTGAGGGTTGAAGAGGTGTGCTTGTCTAACCTAACAGACTGGGGTATGTTGGTTAGAAAGTCCAGTATCCAGTTGCAGAGGGAGGGGTCGATGCCCAGGTTACCGAGTTTGGTGATCAGTTTAGAGGGTATAATGGTGTTGAATGCTGAGCTGTAATCAATGAACAGCATTCTTACGTAAGTGTCTCTGTTGTCGAGATGGGAGAGGGAAGAGTAAAGTGCCGTTGAGATGGCATCCTCCGTACTCCTATTCTAGCGGTGGGCAAACTGATAAGGATCCAATGTGGGGGGGTAGGCAGCCTTTGAGGTGTGCCAGGACCAGCATCTCGAAGCACTTGGTGATGATGGGGGTAAGTGCAACTGGGCGGAAGTTGTTGAGGCTTGACGCAGTGGAGTGTTTTGGCACCGGCACGATGGAGGTGGTTTTAAGGCACGTGGGGACAACTGCTTGGGCAAGTGACAGGTTGAAGATGTCAGTCCAGATGTCTGTCAGCTGCGCAGCACAAGCCCTGAGGACGCGCCCAGGGATGCCGTCAGGGCTAGCAGCCTTATGTGCATTAGTCCTACTCAGTGCCACGTACACGTTGTAGGGGGTGAGTGTGAGGGGTTGGTGATCAGCAGGGAGCACAGCCTTGATGGCTGTCTCTAGATTGTCCCTGTCGAAGCGGCCTTAGAAGTGGTTAAGCTCCTCAAGGAAGGAGGCGTCGCTGGAGGTGGGGGGTGGTATTGTGGGTCTATAGTCCGTGATGGCCTGGATGCCTTGCCACATGCGTCGGAGGTCGGAGTTTTTGTTGAAGTGCTCCTCAATCCTGAGCTTATGGCAGTGCTTGGCCTTCTTGATGCCCCTCTTCAGGTTAGCCCTGGATGAACTATAGGCTCGAGCATCGCCTGACATGAAAGCGGTGTCCCGTGCTTTCAGCAGTAGCCTGACCTCGCTGTTCATCCATGGCTTCTGATTCGGGAATATGGTCACCCGTTTGAGGGAGGTGACACTATTGATGGTGGAGTTTATAAAGTCCAGAACAGAGGATGTGTAGGAATCAATGTCCGTGTGGGAGTCAAGGGTGGCCTGAGCTGCAAACGCCTTCCAGTCAGTGTTTCCAAAACACTGCTGAAGTGTGGAGTCCGCTTCCTCTGACCAGACTTTAAATGTCCTCACAGTGGGTTTATCCCGTCTGATGAGTGGGGAGTACTTAGGGAGCAGGAACAATGAGAGGTGATCAGACTGACCAAGGTGGGGGAGGGGGACGACTTTGTAAGCTTCAGCCATGTTGGTGTAGACTTTGTCCAGTGTCTTGTCTACTCTAGTGGGGAAGGATACATGTTGGTGGAATTTGGGGAGTACAGTCTTCAGGTTGGAGTGATTGAAGTCACCCGCAACAATGAAGGCTGCCTCGGGGTTGTGCGTTTGTTGTTTGCTAATGGCAGTATGCAGCTCTTTCATTGCAAGCTTGGCATTGGCATCAGGAGGGATATAGGCTGCAGTCACAACAGTGGAGGTGAACTCTCTGGGCAGATAGAACGGTCTGCATCTAACCAAGACGAACTCAAGGTTAGCTGAACAGTGACTCTCGATGATGGTGGAGTCCGTGCACCATGCTTTATTTACATAAATGCACAGACCCCCACCTCTGGTCTTACCGGAGTCTGTTGTCCTGTCCGCTCGGAGTAAATGACGCCCCGTTAGCTGGATGGCGCTATCAGGAACGTCGATGTTGAGCCAAGTTTCCGTGAAGATCAGGATGTTGCAGTCTTTGATCCAGTTGTGGGAGGTGATCCTTAGCCGGAGTTCATCGATTCTGTTTGCCAGTGAGCGCACGTTGGCGAGGAAAAGGCTAGGAATCGCTAGCCTGTGTGGGGCTAGCTCTAACCTGGCCTTTAACCCACCTCTGCATCCCCGGCGGTGCTTTCGTACGCGTCGCCATCTGTTGGTGCTTCCGGTCGGCCGAGCTGGCTTGGTGCGCGCTGGTGTTCTGCCGCTCCGTTGCTCCGCACCTCCATGGCTCTGGTGGTGGTCTCCAGGAGGATCTTGAACTGACGTTTGGAGGATCGCGAAACCGACTGGAAGGGAATACTCATTTTATTCAATGGTACACAAAACATACTCACGTATAGATTAATTCCTAGTGGATACAAAACTAATCCCTTATACTATGAACCCTAAATATCACACCAATACGATTTCAGATCACTTCCCGCTAACTTTCTTTTTAAAACTGGAAGGAATGTCTATGAATGAATCGTTTTGGAGGTTTAACTCGCCAATTTTAAAAGACCCACAATGGAGTACATATCTAAAAAAACAGATGGACTTATTTTTTGAGATAAACGATACACCAGACATATCGCCCATTTTACTATGGGAATCCTTCAAAGCATTTATTAGAGGAGTCATTATCTCATACCAAGCTTTTCAAAACAAAAAGAATAAGAACGAACAAAGACAATTAGAAGAACAAATCAGACAACTAGATATAGATAACGCTAAAGATCCAACTATAGATAAACATAGTAAAATATTAATATTGAAATTTAAACTAAATAATTTATTATCAGATAAAGTTATAAGACTATTCCAAATTACAAAACAGGAACACTTTGAATTCAGGAATAAACCCCACAAACGTCTAGCACGCCAACTGTAAAAACGGGAAAAAGGCCACGCAATTTTAAAGATTAAATCAGAATTATCAGAGGGGAATTATTAACACTACCCAATGATATCAATAAAAGGTTCGCTCAATTTTACCAGAATTTATACACATCCAAAACGCTAACAGACAATAATAAGGTTTCAGAGTTCCTGGACAATTGTAATCTTCCAAAACTAGAATTAAAGGAACAAGAGGATCTGGGAGCACAAATTACATCTAACGAGATAGAAGACACAATAAACACACTAAAGAATGGAAAAACACCAGGACCAGATGGATTCAGTAATGAATTATATAAAAGTTTTTACGACATAGTTACACCACATTTACAGAAAATGTATATATATGCTTTTAAAGAACAAATCCTACCTGAAACACTAGCAGAATCAATGATTACATTAATACTTAAAAAAGATAAAGACATAGAAGAACCAGGTTCATACAGAGCTATTGCATTGTTAAATACGGATCAAAAAATATTAGCGAAAACACTAGCTGGAAGACTAAGTAAATATGTTAGTAAATTAATAAACGCGGATCAAACGGGATTCATACCCAAGAGACACTCATTTAATAACCTGAGACGTCTGCTTAACATAATGCATTCACACAAACCTCAAGAACAAGAGTTATCAATCATTTCATTGGACGCAGAAAAAACATTTGATCAAGTAGCATGGGATTATATGATTAAAGTATTGCAAAAATTTCAAATGGGAGAGAACTTCATCGCATGGATAAAATTATTATATAACACATTATTAGAATATTAACTAATAATATACTATCTACGAAATTCCAATTATCAAGGGGCAATAGACAAGGATGTTCATTATCACCGTTGTTATTTGCTCTGGTAATTGAACCTTTAGCTGAAAGAATCAGAACACACCCCGATATTTACGGTTATAATACAAAATATTCAAATAACATAATATCTTTATACGCAGACAATGTACTACTGTACATCACAAAACCCCAAATTAGTATACCAAACATACTAAATCTAATTGAGGACTTTGGATCTTTCTCGGGATACAGAAGAAATTGGAACAAAAGTGAAATTATGTCGATAAAACCGAAAGACTCAACACATCTCTTAAAATTCCCCTTTAAAATAGCCACAGAAAAATTTAAATATTTGGGAATTGAAATTACTAGAAATTATCAAGCTATGTTTAATGCCAATTATAGTCCCTTACTTAAGAAACTAAATACTCTAATCAAATTCTGGAAAATGCTCCCAATGTCTTTAATAGGTTGAATAAATGCTATAAAAATGATCTTTCTACCACAAATTCTATATTTATTTCAATCAATCCCTATATACCTTCCAAAAAGGTTTTTCAAAAAACTGGACTCAGACATCACAAATTTTATATGGGACTATAAATCCCACAGAATACTAAGAACGCATCTGAGCAAACCCAAAGAGCTGGGTGGTCTAGCACTCCTTAACTTTATGTACTATAATTGGACAGTAAATATTAAAAAATATGTTTCACCTGCTGGACAACTCTGCCCAGCAGGTGGACTGGATTGTAATGGAGAGAGAGGACTGCTCCCCATGCAATATAGGAGCGACTCTCCTCTCACCAATGAATCTGAATAACAAAAATTACAATAAAAATCCAATTAGACATAGCACAATTAGAACTTGGAAACAAATAAAACAGAATCTAAAATTAAGAAATCTATCTCTTTTATCGCCAATAGTCAATAATCCGTCGTTTAAACCCTCTACTATAGATAAATCATTTACACAATGGGAAAGAATAGGAATCAAAACGCTTGGAGACTTGTATGAATTAGGGAAAATTATTATCATTTCAACAATTACAACTGAAATATAATTTGAGAAATAATCAATATTTTAAATATTTTCAAATATGTGACTATCTGAAAAAATATACAAAAGACTATCATAATATGCCTCCAGACTTACTGGACGAAGCAATGAAGACAAAGGTCAAATCAGCAAACTTAATATCATACTTATATAACACTATTTTAAATATAGAAATACCTACAACTGACAGTATTAGAAGAGACTGGGAACAAGAACTAGCTATAACAATTTCAAAAGAGAGCTGGGATAAACACTTACTATATGTGCAAAAATGCTCGATCAACGTAAGACACACTCTAATTCAATTCAAAACCTTACATAGACTATACTATTCAAAAACCAAAATAAATAAACTTTTCCCTAACATCTCACCCATTCGTGATAAATGTCAGTCTCAAGAAGCTACCATAGCGCACTCTTTTGTTTTTTGCATAAAAATTCAAAAATTCTGGAACGAAATATTTGAAATCTTCACAAAATTATTTAAAATAAAACTGATACCAAAAGCTAAATCTTTGGAATAATGGAAGGTAGCCCTGAACTAAACGTGTTTCAAAAGAATTTATTTAATTACGGGCTAATAACGGGAAAAAAGCTTATGCTCAAATTCTGGAAAAACGCTCCTATACCAACAATAAAAATGTGGATTTCAAACATGTTCGAAACATTACACCTGGAAGATATGAGACTCCTCCTCGCAGGCAAAGCAGACCACTTCCAAAAGACGTGGTCTGCATTTATGGACTTACTACAAGCATAAGGTGCAACAGTAATTAAAAAAAATAAATGGTGTCAGGATCTGGTAACGGGGGATGAAAAATATGGTTTGTTTATCCCTTTTTGTGTAGTTTTTTATAATAGAGCGATTGTTTCTCTTTCTTTCTTTCTTTTCTAGGCTCTATTTCTTAACTTTCTTCTCTAACTCTCTTTCTAATGGGCTTTCTTTTCCCAACACTTTCTTGCACTATCACGACTCTTTCTCACTTTCCTTACTTCTTTTATTTCTCTTTCTTAAAGCTCAAAAAATGAAGGGGTACAACAAATATAATAAGATATATGTGGTGTGTATTACTGTAACTTATTGTACTTCTAATTTAAAAATAAATAAATAAATACATAAATGAAATGAAATAAATATTTTTTTTTTTTTTAAATTGCCCCTCAGGTCCCTATTCAATCATTCCCTCCTCACCTTTAACACTCATCCTCTGGTATCTGATATCTTCACAATCCTTCATTCTGGCCTCATAGATTTAGCATTGGAATAAAAGTGGCATAATGGGGATATTTAATGTAATGAAATAGAATTAATCCACCTCGTTGAACAAATAAAGTGTGCGACTGCACCTCAGTTTTGTTTCTATTCATTATTTTAAGTTATTTTATTTTCCACACCAATGTTCTTCATTTCTCCATGACTGCTATTTTGCCAGCCCATGTCACTCAGGAATCCAAATGGATCACATGAAATTCTAAAAGGTAGAAGCATTTTGTCAAATAAATGTGGTAAATAGAATACATGTTTTTTGCCTCACTGGATTTTATCCAATGACAATTAAAATGCAATCCCAGATTTTACAATTATGTCAATAACAAATTATCAAAATTCTTCATCATTATATACAGTATGATGAAGCCCAGCCTGTGAAAGTGGAGCAGAACAACAGACAGCCATCCAAGTCTTTGGGTGCCCGCTCTACCATCCACCAAATGGAGCTCAGGGCCTGGCAGACATTGATGCAGAGACAACAACCTGGCTGCTCAACACCCAACATCTAACTATTCCTTCAGTTTATGTTTCATTCGCAAGAAGATCATTATATAGTAGGAATGGGAGTTGTGTTCAGGATTTCAACAGTGTAGTTTAATGTGGAAATCTGGAAACTACAGTCAGTCATTTGGTAGACTGCACAGACTATCCTGTTTGCAGTCTGTAATCAAGAACAATTAAATGAATTGACAGGTACTTTAGAATCCAGGCTCTCTGAACTACACTGAACATGTAACACTTTGTCACATGAGGTGTAAGTAAGATTTTAATGGCGTACCAAGCTATAATTAATGCTAACCAAATTCACATGCAATGAAAAACTGAAGGTTTGCAGACACGCTGTAATTCTCCTTGATAAATATTTCAAAACATAATGGGCATTAATATTTAAGTGTATGATATTTCCACTTCTCTATTAATTTTAAGTGGCTTTCCAAATTTTGCGTTGCATGTTCATAATTTGCTTTTTCTGCCTCATTTGCTATCTGAGAACATTGACTATCATGATTGTATACTCATTCTGCTGATGACAGAGAAACATTCCTCACCCCTCTAACAATAAACCAACATAGCTATTTCTCTACAGTGATAGAGCCAAGACCAAGGTCCAGCAAGATAGGATTCTGATCACCATGTTCATAAAATGCTCTGGCGTATATCACACATTTTATTGAACATTGATTACAATGCAATTGCTTTATTTGTATAATTTCTCTCTGCTTTGGCATTAATAATACACAATGCTGATTTATCCAGTGCCAATTGTCAGCTCCTCCAATATGTTTGGGCAGGAAATTATTATTTGTAGGGATGTTACAACATTTTGAGATGTAAAGAATCAAGCATGTAATATATCCAATCAGATAAAGCATAAAAATAACTTTCATTTGATACTTAATTCACTTTCATATCTTCAGTATTAAAAAAGTTATGGTCATTTTCATACTCGGAAATTAGCATCTTGTTCCCTATTGCTTTTCATTAACAACACAAAAGCTGTGATCGAGGACAGTCAATTGGCATAAAAGCCCATAACTTTCTTAAAAATTAAGAGAACTGAATGAAATGTTCAGTTATTATAGATTGAAGCATTCTGAAACAAATATGACACATCTTACTTGGATGACCTGAAATTAAAGGATATAATTAGTTAATTACCTAATTAAGTAGCCAATTACAAAATTAACCGTTGTGACGGAATTAGTAATAAACACGCAGACTGCCTTGAAAATGTGATATTCTCAAGATCGGAACTTTAATATTATTGTATTATATGCAGTAAGTCCGTAACAGACAGGTAAAGAAATTACAATTTCTAGCAAAATACCAAGTCTTCATGGAGAAGATCAGCTGCTAACTGGTACATTGGCATATCATAATCAGCAGCATCATCATAATCCTCAGACAGCAACCAATAAGCAACTTTGTACACCTTGCTTTTCCTCAATTTTTCAATTTTGGCATTGTAAACTACATGTTTTTTGCTCTTCAAACCACGCATGACATGCTTTTCTTCCCACTACTTTCTTATTCAGACCGATTTTTTCCAAATGAGGTATACAAGTACAAGATGTGTCCATTTTTAAGATCCCTCTTAGACTTGGGCATGACAGAGACATTCACTTCAAGGTGAGCTCTAGCTATGCCAAGCTGGGCATTTGGATTGACAATTTTGCATTTCTTCTTCAAATCAATTAAATTAATCTAAATTCAATTACTAGATCTAAATATCTATCCCATTCTTAAGAAAAGGCTAAAAATATGTTTTTAAATAGCCAAAGTATCCAAATAACAAACTGATCCCATTCGCACAAGAATTCACAATATAACATGATTTTTAAAATCTCACTTTGTCATGAATTTCTATGCCAAATGGAAGGAATTGAATGTTTAATTCCCATAAATTTTACTCTGTTGGTTTATAATACTGCAGCAGGCAAGGGCCGTGTGGCACAGACGTGTGTCCAAAATCCACAAACACCCACTCTCAAGATAATCAAAATCTTTGCACAATCATGTCATAAGAACATTTAAATTATCTATATTCTGTGTAATTGTGTATCCACGATCAATATTTTCATACTAAATATCTGACTAAAAACTATGTACTGTGGAAGTATTTAGTCTGATATTTAGTATGAAAATATTGATCATGGATAGACAATAACACAAAATATAGATAATTTAGATGTTCTTATGAGATGATTGTGCAAAAACTAATGAATTTGAATATCTTGTGAGTGGATCTTTTTGGATTATCATATAGAGAACAGATTGTGGCCGCTGCCATGATTTTGCTCACACTCACTGCCGGCAAGCAATACACGGCCGATATCGGGGCCTAAATAATATATTTTGCATCATCAGATTAAGATGAAATTAAACCAAAAACTAGATAAGACGTTAAATAAACGTCCTACAGTACATACCTTTTGTTTTGTCCTGAACTTGCGATCCGTGATTTTGAAGGCGTTGAAGTTGGGCCCGACTTTCCATATAAACCATATAACCATATAACAATTACAGCACGGAAACAGGCCATCTCGGCCCTACAAGTCCGTGCCGAACAATTATTTCCCCTTAGTCCCACCTGCCTGCACTCATACCATAACCCTCCATTCCCTTCTCATCCATATGCCTATCCAATTTATTTTTAAATTATACCAACGAACCTGCCTCAACCACTTCCACTGGAAGCTCATTCCACACCGCTACCACTCTCTGAGTAAAGAAGTCCCCCCTCATGTTACCCCTAAACTTCTGCCCCTTAATTCTGAAGTCATGTCCTCTTGTTTGAATCTTCCCTATTCTCAAAGGGAAAAGCTTGTCCACATCAACTCTGTCTATCCCTCTCATCATTTTAAAGACCTCTATCAAGTCCCCCCTTAACCTTCTGCGCTCCAGAGAATAAAGACTTAACTTATTCAACCTTTCTCTGTAACTTAATTGTTGAAACCCAGGCAACATTCTAGTAAATCTCCTCTGTACTCTCTCTATTTTGTTGACATCCTTCCTATAATTGGGCGACCAAAATTGTACACCATACTCCAGATTTGGTCTCACCAATGCCTTGTACAATTTTAACATTACATCCCAGCTTCTATACTCAATGCTCTGATTTATAAAGGCTAGCATACCAAAAGCTTTCTTTACCACCCTATCTATATGAGATTCCACCTTCAAGGAACTATGCACGGTTATTCCCAGATCCCTCTGTTCAACTGCATTCTTCAATTCCCTACCATTTACCATGTACGTCCTATTTTGATTTGTCCTGCCAAGGTGTAGCACCTCACATTTATCAGCATTAAACTCCATCTGCCATCTTTCAGCCCATTCTTCCAAATGGCCTAAATCACTCTGTAGACTTTGGAAATCCTCTTCATTATCCACAACACCCCCTATCTTGGTATCATCTGCATACTTACTAATCCAATTTACCACATCTTCATCCAGATCATTGATGTACATGACAAACAACAAAGGACCCAACACAGATCCCTGAGGCACCCCACTAGTCACCTGCCTCCAACCCGACAAACAGCCATCCACCATTACCCTCTGGCGTCTCCCATTCAGCCACTGTTGAATCCATCTTGCTACTCCTGCATTTATACCCAACATTTGAACCTTCTTAACCAACCTTCCATGAGGAACCTTGTCAAAGGCCTTACTAAAGTCCATATAGACAACATCTACTGCTTTACCCTCGTCAATTTCCCTAGTAACCTCTTCAAAAAATTCAAGAAGATTAGTCAAACATGACCGTCCAGGCACAAATCCACGTTGACTTCCTAATCAGACCCTGTTTATCCAGATGCTTATATATATTATCTCTAAGTATCTTTTCCATTAATTTGCCCACCAGTGAAGTCAAACTAACAGGTCTATAATTGCTAGGTTTAATCTTAGAACCCTTTTTAAACAATGGAACAACATGCGCAGTACGCCAATCCTCGGGGACTATTCCCATTTCTAATAACATTTGAAATATTTCTGTCATAGCCCCGGCTATTTCTACACTAACTTCCCTCAATGTCCTAAGGAATATCCTGTCAGGACCTGGCGACTTATCCGCCTTTATATTTTTCAAAAGTGTCAGTACTTCTTTTACTTTGAAACTCATAGTATCCATAGCTATTCTACTAGTTTCCCTTACCTCACATAATTTAATATCCTTCTCCTTGGTGAATACCGAAGAAAATAAATTGTTCAATATCTCCCCCATCTCTTTTGGCTCTGCGGATAGCTGTCCACTCTGTCTCTCCAATGGACCAATTTTATCCCTCGTTATCCTTTTGCTATTAATATAGCTGTAGAAACCCTTTGGATTTACTTTCACCTTACTTGCCAAAGCAACCTCAGGTCTTCTTTTAGCTTTTCTCATTTCTTTCTTAAGATTCTTTTTACACCAGTGATTCAATAGTCAAGCAACATTTTTTTTTTTTTAAATCGCGAACGGGATGACAGAATGAAATTTCCTCATCAGCTTGTCATACGAGGAAATCCCTCCGTGACAACAAATAAAAACCTGCATTTTACTACCCCCCCCTCCCACAGCCTCTCGAGTCGCACGCACAGGGAGTGGGCAGATCTTGAGAACCACTGATGGCAGGAATTTGTAACAACGCTATTATTTGTTTTCAGTTTGGAGAAATATGTTTATTATTCATTAATTTAAACAAAAGGGTATGTTCTTGGTCCCATTGTGTAGGTAAACTTTAAGTGTAAATAGAATAAATGATTATTTTGAATAAAAGCTTGGGAGATGGACAATTTACAAAATACAAAACGATATCGCAGCACGCAACTTATTCGGCAACTTACATTAATCTGGATGGGGGTGGGAAATGATTGTTCGAAAGAAACACTGAAATATGAGGAGGCATTGTAATCACTCACTTTAATGCAGCAGGGGTGCATGCAGAGGGAATGTAATTAAAGACATAAATACTAAAGAATCCATTCATCCTGGCCTTGTAAACTTTGAATTCTTAATTAACCTGCTTACAAAATTGAATTGAGGGACCACCATATCATTATTTGTCTTTGTCTTTTTACTTAAGCCATTGTCATTAAATATTTAGTCAAATCAACTCAAATAATAACATTAAATAAGGAAGAGCACACACCAGCAGCTTTTCCTCTCATGAATTGCCATTTTGCGGGTTTGAAATAAGTCTAATTTGATTGAACCTCTCCCATGGCAGAGAACTGAACAGTCAGAAATGAATAACTATATTTAAATGTGAAAAATAAATGGTCGGAAACTCAGCCGGTGTAAATGCCCAAATTTGCAGTTGTGCTATACCTGAGTGAGAATACCTAGTCACCCATGTGTATCACAGCTGACTCAAATGTTCCTTTCTAAATAAAGTTCTAACTAAATAAAATTAGATGATGTCTCAATCCATCCACAGTTTAGCTAAAATATATACTACTAACTCATTACTCACACCGAAATTATGCATGTGGCCACTTGAACATTGTCAGCCTACTCCCTATAAAACCTAGACACTTTAGCCAGAGGAGAAATGGGAGAGAATGAGAGAAGAAGCAGAGGAGAAAATGAGAGAAGAAAGAAGAGAGAGAGGAAGGGGGAGAAAGAGGAGAGCCTCTCTGCTAGCTGTGTTCCTGTGGCAGGTTCGAGAAAGACTGAGCCACTGAGACAAACCCGAGACTACCTGCACCACCGTGTGGTCAAGACTGGACCGAGGAAGCCCTAGACAGCCAGTGCCTATACTGAGGCTAAGACTGAGCAGCCAGGTCAAGCATGAGATGTCAGTGCCTCTTCCTGCTCATGGAAAATAAGGGATTGTGCCCACAAACACACACAGAGGCAAGGACTGAGCCACCAGGATAATCCAGAGGCCGCCAGCGCCGCCTCTTCAGTTCCCAAAGCTGGGCCGCCAGGATAAACCTGAGACTGGCAGTGCCTCCCCTCAAGACAAGGCTGAACTGCTGGGAGAACCCTAAGATTGCCATACGCATTCTTGAAGGCACAGCAACGAATGTTCTTCCTGCTGACATTACAAAAGACTGGTCTGCCCAACAGCTGCTGACAACCTTCTACCGTTGCACCACAGAGAGCATATTAACGTATGGCATCTCTGTGTGGTATCTCAGCTGCATGGAGTCGGAGAGGAGACCTCTTCAGCGCGTCGTCCACAGAGCGCAGAGGATTATTGGGACACAGCTACCAGCCTTGGAGGGCATCTACCACACACGGTGCCTCAGGAAGGCCGTCAGTATTCACAAAGACTCCTCACACCCTTGTAACGGACTGTTCGAACTACTTCCCTCCGGCAGACGTTACAAGGCGTTCTACGCCCGAACCTCCAGACTCAGGAACAGCTTCAATCCCAGAGCTATAGCGGCTCTGAACCGGCCCTGCTGAGTGCCCCCCACCCCCCCTGGACAGTCTCCCTTGGATGGTCACGTCACACAGACACATCTGCACTTTAGTCTGTTTGAACTGTCTTTACTATTTTACTGTTCTTTTTACAATCCATGTTCTCGGTGTATCTAAATCTAAATTTTATTAGTTATTTATGTTATGACATCGGATGGAAGCTGCATACCAAATCTCGTTGCGCTTATGTGCAATGACAATAAAATATATTATTATTATTATTATTATTATTATTATTATTATTATTATTATTATTATTATTATTATTATTATTATTATTATTATTATTATTATTATTATTATTATTATTATTATTATTATTATCGAAGACCGGGACTGAGCTGCGGGGCGTCCAAGATCGCCAGTGTCATCGCTTATGTGCTCTGATAGCAAGGGACAGAACCCCCATGTAATCCTGGCCTTTCTAACCACTGATTTTAGAAATTTAGACTCTTCAACCAAAGGTATATTCCCTCCCTGTATTCAGCCTGTCTAGCCCAGCTTATCAAATTTTCTCTGGAATTGCTTCATTTTAAAAAGATCAAAACTGCATACAATATTCCAAATGCAGTCTCACCAAGGATGGTATACATTGTACCAAGATGTCCTTAGTTCTGTACTCAAGTCCTCTCATAATAGAGATGCATTCTCAAATGCTTTCATCTCAGCCTTCTGTGATTTAAGGGCCTGTTCCACGAGCATGCGACTGCATGCGGCAAGCGCGACCAAACCGGAAGCGGGGGCCGCACAGGGGTCGCGCGGAAGTCGAGTGATCCCCGTACAGGGCCGGTCCCACCAGCATGCGACTGCATGCAGTGAGCGCGACCAAACCGGAAGCGGGGGCCGCGCTGAGGTCGAGTGAGTGACGTGAAGTTCGAGCGAAGTCCGCGGGAAGTTCGCGCGTGACGTACGGCGTCTAGACGTTGCATCCGGCATCGAGACGCTGCGCACGCCCGTCAAGGCGGTGCGTACAGCATCGAGGCGGCTGCGGGCCGGCAGGCCGTTGCCGCGCGGAATTTTTGAACGACTGTCAGTTTTTCGGTGCCCCGTGCGATGTCGGGACCAGCTCCACGCAACTCCATACGGCTCCGGTGATCGAAGTGGGACCGGCCCCGCGAGGCCGTACGGCTCAAGCGACCACGTTAGGTCGCGCTTGCGGCATGCCGTCGCATGCTTGTGGGACAGGCCCTTTAGATATAACCACACCTTGGTCCATTTTGACATACTACTGCTCACATTCTTTCCTCATGTAAAACAAAATATGTCTTCCTGCTTTGTGCAAACAACGGACAATATCCTAGTTTATTTTTCCAATTCTATTTCATTTGCCATGTTCTCATCCACTCACTCAACCTGTCAATATCCTTCTGAGCCTTTTTATATGCCCCCTCTGCCCTCATAATACCATCTCGTTTATCAACATAAGCAAACGTAGAAATGTGACACTTGCTGCTTTCAACCATATCATTGATATAGATTGTGACCAGCTGGCACACAACCCCTACAGTTATTCCACTGCTCACAGCCTGTCAGCTGGAGAAAGATCTGTTCATTCACATTCTTTCTTTTTGAGAACACATTTTCAATTGATTTCGGTATATTGTCTCCGATTCCATGTACATCAGTAGACACTTTCGAAAAATCCTAATGGACAGATTCCCTTGGTTCCTCATTGTATATCCTATTGGCCATATATTCAAATAACTGCAGCAGGTTATCTTCAAAGCTGTAGATACAATTCCAGATCCAGAATCTGTTGAATTTGAGGGAAGGGATGGTAACCAGAGCATCCATGATCTTTACAGCCACGTCTTGGATGTAGATCATCCATTCTTTGGTATGTATTAGGTTTCAAGGTCACTAGTTTTTTTTAGTCCTGTTTTTGACTAATATTAATTTCCTCTGATTTTTGCTATAGCCTGGTTAACTAATGTTTCTGACAGTTAGAATCTTTAGTACTCAGACTAAAAATGGTTTAATTCCTCTGCCATTTTCTTATTCCCTAAGATGAATGATCCCTCTTTGTCTATGTGAACAAGCCCTTGCTGCTTGTCTCCTTTGCACATATTTATTATTCTTACAATCATTTTTATGGTTCTCACTAGTGTTTTCTTATTTTGTCTAGTCTTTTTCTATAATTTTTGGATTTAGTTTCGTTTAAAGACCCAGCTTGGAAAAAGGCCCTCGGCCCAACGACCAGTGATCACCTGTACACTAGTTCGATCCGACACGTTAAGGACAATTGACAGAACCCAATAGGAAACCGGAGCACTCGGAGAAAACCCTCGCCGTCACGCGGAGAACATACAAACTCCCTATAGACTGCACCTGTAACCAGCACATGCAGGTACAGCCGGCAGTGAAGAAAGCTAATGGAATGTTGGCCTTCATAACAAGAGGATTGCAGTATAGGAGTAAAGGGGTTCTTCTGCAGTTGTTTGGGGCTCTGGTAAGACCGCATCTGGAATATTGATTACAGTTTTGGTCTCCTAATGAGGCAGTACAGAGTAGGTTCACGAGATTGATTCCTGGGATGGCGGGACTGTCATATGAGGAAAGATTGAAAGGCTAGGCTTGGAGATTGGAAGGATGAGGGGGAAATCTTATAGAAATATATAAAATTATAAAAGGACTGGACAAGCTAGATGCAGGAAAAATGTTCTCAATGTTGGGCGAGTCCAGAACCAGAGGCCACAGTCTTATGCCCCTGTCCCATTTAGGAAACCTGAACGGAAACTTCTGGAGACTTTGTGCCCCACCCAAGGTTTCCGTGCGGTTCCCGGAGGTTCCCAAAGGTTTTTGTCATGGCCCGTTCTCACGGTGCGACCTGACCCAAGACTTAACAAGAGTTTAACCTGCAACCTCCGGCAACCACCTACAACCTCCGGGAACCGCACGGAAACCTTGGGTGGGGCGCAAAGTCTCCAGAGGTTTCCGTTCAGGTTTCCTAAGTGGGACAGGGGCATTAGAATAAAGGGGAGGCCATTTAAGACTGAGGTGGGAAAACACTTTTTTCACCCAGAGAGTTGTGAATTTGTGGAATTCCCTGCCAGAGAGGGCAGTGGAGGCCAAATCACTGGATGGATTTAAGAGAGAGTTAGATAGAGCTCTAGCGGCTAGTGGAATCCAGGGATATGGGGAGAAGGCAGGCACGGGTTATTGATTGGGGACGATCAGCCATGATCACAATGAATGGTGGTGCTGGCTCAAAAGGCCGAATGGCCTCCTCCTGCACCAAATTTCTATGTTTATATGTTTCTATGATCGATCCCAGGTCTCTGATGCTATAATGCCCCTGTCCCACTTAGGAAACCTGAACGGAAACCTCTGGAGACTTTACGCCCCACCCAAGGTTTCCGTGCGGTTCCCGGACGTTGCAGGTGGTTGCCGGACGTTGCAGGTAGTGGAAGCAGGTAGGGAGACTGACAAAAACCTCTGGGAACCGCACGGAAAGCTTGGGTGGGGCGCAAAGTCTCCAGAGGTTTACGTTCAGGTTTCCTAAGTGGGACAGGGGCATAAGGCAGCAACTCTACAGCTGCGTCACTATAGTCTTCCTCTGCTGAGTTCCTAAACCTCAGGCCTGATTCTATTTCTGGTAATATATAATCACCTTACTTTGATTTAATGTTTTCTTTAATTTCTCTTGCCATGAGTGAATCACTTTTCCTTTTAGGTTTTTTTATAACTTAAAGATAACCATAGCCTGTCTGCTATCAAATAACACAGACCCTGTAATTATGCAGTCGTGGATGTCTAAAGTCTCTACTTTGACTGAATTAAGTACAAAAATATAATTTATTTTGAGTATAACTTGAAGAAAAACCTACTATGAAATAGCATAGAGGCATAGAGTAACAGAGTTGTACAGCAGAGGAACAGACCTTTTGACCTATCATGTTCATGCAGACCTTTTTCCCCATCTATCTTAATCCATTTGCCTGTATTTGATCCGTCAACCTACGTCTCATCTATTTCTTGAGGACATTTAGTACCTTCCCACAAGGACCAGCCTTATCCCTAATTAAAACAATCTTAAAACTTATGAAGTTGTGATCATTCTCCCCAAAATGCTCTTCCATTGACACACCAGTCACCTGGCCAGGCTTGTTTCTCAACACAAGGTCCAGGATGTTCCCTTCTTGGCTGAACTATCCATATACTTTTTTAGGGAACTTTCTTGGATACACTTAGCAAATTCTGTCCCATCATGATTGGGGAAGTTAAAATCAATCACCACAACAACCCAGTTGCTTTGGCATCATTCAGTAATTTGGCTAAATATATGATCCTCCGTCTCCTGCTAGTTATTGGGGGGACTATAGTGCAATTCCATTAGAGTGCTTGCTTCTTTCTTGTTTTTGTGGTATACCCATATTGCCTCAGCAGATGTACTCTCCAAAATGTCCTCTCTGAGTGTCGCCATGATTTTCTCATTAGTAGAGCAAATAAGTAGAGCAAAACTAATCTCTGATTTGTAGAGTAAATTTGCCGCAATGGTCACAATATCATAATCTCAACCACCGATCCAGGCTTTAAGTTTATCTACTCTACCCACAATAAGTACACCAGCTCATCAGCTTCACCATATTCCTCACTGTCTCTGACTATCCTTCCTTTAAGTCTTACTGGTCCTAACGTCTACCTTCCATCAGTTTATTTCTATTTGCTGACCTACTACTAGGGTTTCCAAACCCCTGCTATTCTAGTTCAAACCCTCCCCAGTAGCACGAGGCAACTTCTGTGTAAAGATATTGGACCTTGTCAATGCGTTACTAAAATACAATATACATTTCTCAGCCTTCATTAGTTTTCTTAAATAATCCTCAAAAAGACAAACTGGCCTAAAATGTCCTTTCTCTTGCCTCGCTCCCTTCTTAAACATGTGCGATTTCTATTCCTGAATCTAGTGAATCTTGAACAATCACTACTAATGCCTCCACAATCTCAACAGCTACTTCTTTCACAACCGTGGGTGTAGTCCAACTGATCCAGGTGACATTCTGACCTTTCTGCTTCACAAGCACCTTCTCCTCAGTAATCGTCATGAAGTGTTCTGCTATGTAGACTGACGCAAAGAATATATTCAGTTAATCCGCCATTATTTTATCCCCCATTACTACTTCTCCAGTGTCATTTTCCAGCAGTTCAATGCCCACTGTTGCCTCTCTTTCGATCTTTATATATCTGAAAAAACTTCTGGTACCCTCTTTGATATTATTGGCTAGCTTATCTTAATATTTCATCTTTTCTCTGCTTATTATTATTTTAGTTGCCTTCTGTTTGTTTTTAAAAGCTTCCCAATCCTCTAGATTTCCACTTTGCTATGTTATATGTTTTGTCTTTTGCTTTTATGCCAACTTTGACTTCCTTTGTGATCCATGGTGGCCCCATTCGCCCCTTGGTATGTTTCATCATCTTTGAAATGAAAGGATCCTGCATCTTCCAAATCACTCTCAGAAACTCCTACCATGGCTGATTCACCGTCATTCCTGCTAGGGTCTCATTCCAATCAACTTCAGCCAGCTAATCAATTCAGGTTTAGGTGCTGCAATAAAGAAAAGCAACCATGTTTACAGTAATGAATCAGTAAAATGAGGGTGAAACAGCTGGAGTTTATGGAAGGAATCAATATTTTAGTTTCGAGATACAGCATGGAAACAGGCCCCCCGGCCCACCAGGTCCGCGCCAACCAGCGATCCCCACACATTAACACTATCCTACACCCACTAGGGCCAAATTTTACATTTACCAAGCCAATTAACCTACGAACCTGTACGTCATTGGAGTGTGGGAGGAAACCGAAAATCTCGGAGAAAACCCACGCAGGTCACAGGAAGAACACACAAACTCCGTACAGACTGCACCCGTAGTCGGGATCGAACCCGAGTCTCCGGCGCTACATTCGCTGTAAGGCAGAAACTTTATCGCTGCGACACCATGAGCGCCCTTTACTTACGTTAATACTTAATGCTTACCATTGGTTCAACATCCAGTTCACTGCTTTATTTTACAGAGCAGCTTGAATCAATGTTTCACACTTGATTTGTACTGTGTTAGGTTATCCTGGTGGGGAAGTGATACCAATTCTATAATGACATTCAGCATCCTTAGAGTGGGAAGAAATAAATAAATCATGCATGCACCGCACTTATCACCATTCTGCTGGAGACATGAATTTATAAATATTGGTGGTGAATGAATAACAACTGATTTGCATCTTTCTGTCATTTACTATGTTTGTCAAAACTTGCACATGGAAATTGCCCACTTGAGTGAGGAACCAGAGGTTAATTGCATGCTTGAAATTTACTTCAAAAAACAAAATGGGTGACAGAACCAGATTCTATCATCACTTTCATGGGGGATTGAATAGGTGTGTGCAGGAGAAAAAGACTGTATGGAAAGACCTGGGAATGAATGTGAACAGGTTGAGGGATTCTGTAGGTATTGTGGTGTGCTGCAACAATTGCATGTGTTTAGATCAGGAAACGTGGAAATCAGTTGGTCAGAAATTCATTTCTAGCCTACACTGATTTTGAACAAAATGTATTTCTATCATCTAAGATCAGCCTACAAACCCCACCCCTCTCTCACAATTTCCTTGACCAAAAGACATATGAGCAGAATTAGGCCATTTGGCCCATTAAGTCTTCTCTGCCATTCAATCATGGTGATCTAATTTTCCCTATCAGCCACATTCTCCTGCTTTCTCCCCATAACATTTGATGCCTGTATTAATCAAGAACCGATTAATCTCCGTTTTAAAAATTCCCAAAGACTTGGCCTCCACTGCCGTCTGTGGTAATGAATTCCAAAGATTCTCCCCCCCTCTGACTAAAGAAATGTCTCATCATCTTCTTTCTAACAGTGTGTCCTTTTATTCTAAGGCTGTGGTTTTTGTTTGCTCCAAGACTCTCCCACTGCTGGAAACATCCTCTCTACATCCACTCTATCTCAGCCTTATATTATTCAGTAGGTTGCATTGAGTTCTCCCATCATCCTTCTAAACTCCAGCAAGTACTGGCCCAGAGCCTTCAAACATTCCACATACATTAAGCCAATTATTCCCGGAATCATACTCGTGAACCCCCTTTGGACTCTCATCAACGCCAGCACGTCCTTCCTCAGATATGGGGCCAAAACTGCTCACTATATTCCAAATGTGGCCTGACCAGCACCTTATAAAGCCTCAGTATTACATCCTTGATTTTATATTCTCGACTGCATTGCCTTCCCTTAATTTTGTGAATTCAAGAAGTCACTGGTAAGATTATTATTATTTTTTTTAAAGCATGTGGCTGATTATAGAAGTCAATCCATCTTCTTTATAAAATATCTCTTGCCATGTGGGATATGTCAATATTCTCTTGAATTATTTTTTTGTGTTACAAATCTAATAAATCTAATAATATTTTCCAGTATGGTCTTTTATTACTAGTCACGAATCTCTAAGTACTCTGTTAATATGCTTGTGATAATAATTGTAGCAATGCACTGAAGCAATAAAAACATTTTACTTCTATTTAATGCTCAATGGATTTCTTCAAAAGTTGATGGGTGAATATTATTCTGGAACTGGAGGTGCTGGAGAAAAATGCAAAGCTGTTTCACAGAAGAAATATAAACATTTGACAAGACTCCACATGGTAGGCAGTTCCGGAAGGTTAGATTGCATGGAATCCAAGGAGAGATAGCTGTTTGGATAGAAAATTGGCTTCATGGAAAGAAGCAGAGGGTGATGGTGGAAGGTTTTTTTTGGACTGGAGGCCTGTGACTAGTGGTGTGTCTCAGGGGTCAGTGGTGTGCCTCAGGGGTCGGTGCTGGGCCTATTGCTGTGTGTCAGCTCTATCAATTATTTGAATGAGATAAGTTCATGATTAGCAAGGTTGTGGATGATTCAAAAGTGGGTGGTATTGTAGATAGCGAAGATAGTTGTCAAATATTGCACCAGAATTTTGATCGGTTGGACAGGTGGGCTGAGGAATGGTTGATGGGTTCAATACAGAGAAATGTGAGGTGTACATTTTGGGAAATCTAACAAGGGCAGGACTTACACAATGAATTGTAGGCCTATCTGGACTGTTGTAGAGCCGAGGGATCAAAGGGTGCAGGTACATAGTTTCCTGAGAGTGTGATCACAGGTAGATAGGGTGGTCAAAAAGATTTTTGGCACATTGGTTTTCTTCAGTTAGAACATTGATTATATGGACATTGGGAGGTCATGTTGCAGTTATATAAGTGATTGATGAAGCGACGATTGATTTAGAGTACTGTATTCAGTTTTGGTCACCATGTTATAGGAAAGATGTTGTCTGGTTGCAAATGATGCAGAAAAGATTTACGAGGATGTTGCCAGGACTCGAGTGCCTGAGCTATAGGGAGAGGTTGAGCAGGCTAGGACTGTATTCCAGGAAGATGAGGGGTGATTTTATAGAGGTGTACACAATCAAGAGAAGAATAGATTGGTTAAATGCACAGTCTTTTGCCCAGAGTACCAGAGGACATAGGTTTAAGGTGAGGGGGGTGGGGGGGAGGGTAAGATTTAATAGGAACCTGAGGGTGATGGCTATATGGAACAAGTCGCCAGAGGAGGTAGTTGAGGCAAATACTATCATATAATTGAAGTGACATTTGGATAGGTACGTGGATGGGATAGGTTTAGAAGGTTATGGGCCAAGCACGGCAGATGGGATGTTGGTCGGTATCCACGATGTACGACTCAATGACTTTATAAATATTATTTTATCAACAGCCAAAGGGGGGGGGGGGGGGGGGGGGTGGAATTAATGCCCTTGTTCTGTTTGATGATATTACAGTGAGGGTGATAAAACCCAAAGTGATGAAACCCAAAGTGTTGACTCGAGTACCTGTTCCTATACCAGAATTTATGTGACTGATTGGAAAGTATATCTTTCTGTTGATGTATTGGCAAGTACATTAAGTATATGAGTATAAATAGCCGCCTTTCACCTGCTGTTTTAAAAGCTGCCTTATTTGGACAACAAAAGTATATAATTACATTATTTTCATTGGCAAAGTTTCTGGGAAGATTTTTTTCTATTGTTGTTGTTAGATCCAAGAATAGTTTTTATCCTCAATAACACAAATCACTTAATGTTGCAAAAATCAGGTAAGTCAGTCCCATTTTCTACACATGATGTTAATGGTCAGATGCAGAAAAGATACTATCTTGCATTGAAAATTGGCCCGTGTTCAATTGAGAACTGAAATTCCTATGTCATGTGGATGGCTGACTTTAGTGGAGCATCACAATGGCTGGGAAGGTGGATGAAGGCTGCAACAGAAAAGGGTCCGCGGTCGTCTTGGATTCCATGCCACTGGATTCTGACCCAGATCTGTCAAGGACCATGTGGTGGCTGTCTGTGCACCAGTTTCCCCACGTTAAACAAAGTCACACACAGGCATCCTCCATGAGAGGACAGTCATGCTCGTTTCGAGTGACTGCCGCTGATGATGATATGAAACCATACTAAATAGAAAGCAGATTGGGCGGTTGGACACATGGATTATTATCTGAATCATGCCTTTCCCAGTTTTCATTTTAAATAACCAAAGACATGTGAGGCTATAGATTAATTGTAGCAATACTAAAGCCCAACTCACCTAAATTTTTGTTTATAAACCAGCAACTGAGGTTCTTCAACATTTCTTCTGATGTCTTGCTCTTTGAGCAAGGCTGTGTGTCGGGTGAGCTTCACAGAGAATATCCAACTAACAGTCGAAAGTTCAAGTATAATCATGGGTTTTCTTTTAAAATGATATCGGAGTGTGAACATTCTCAGTTAATGAGCACGCGCTATTGCTTTTTCCGCCTTAATTTGTCTTGTAATTAGTTAAGAGAATATCACACATTGAGATCCATTGTTGTTATGTCCACCACAGGCACCTAGCAGTGGGTTTGGTGATCTTCCCCTCCCTATGAAGAGTTTCATTCAATAGAGTTACATGGGAAGAGTTGTGGTAATGCAATCAGAGGTCCCTGGGATATTCCTGGGCACCAAAGTTCACCTGGGTATCACCAGATTATATAATTTATTTAAAAATACCTCCTGCCTGGAACGGCATCATTCATTTCTCTCACAGAAAGTTGATCAATTTTCTTAAATGCCATATCACAGGTGCCTAACAGGATGAGACAACTGCAATTTCGAAACTATTGTTGAAATCAATCATTGTTTATGAAAATTACAGAATACACATTCACCATCAAAATAAGACATGATCAAGACCTGAAAGAAATCATGATCAGGTAAAATTTCCAAAAATTAAAATTCAGGTAATTTGCATCCTAAAATATTGAGAAATATTGGATTTTTTAATTCGATCTGTAAATGCTGGGAGTACTCCAAAGGTCATGAAGTATCGGTAAGACAGGCTAAAAAAATATTCAGTTTGCTGACTTTTCATCAGAACTATGAATACCAACCAAACTCACAGCTCACGTCCCCTTTAAATCTAGCCCAATTGAATCGAACAATGTGTGTGTGTGCGTGTGTGCGTATTTGTGTGTGCCTGCAGGCACGCATGTGTGTTGTGTGCGCATTATGTGTGTGCGTGTTCATTTGCAAAAGGTTGCCAATTGGATAAATGTCTACAACATCTTAAAACAAAAAATATACAATTGTTTGTATCTCAATTACAGATGGTAAAGTGTAATATTTTCTAATTTAGTAAATGTTCATTTATTTGAGTATATCTATCTATACTAAACTAGAACTCTCATCTTGTCCTCTTCCGGTTTGCGTTGTTTTTAAATATGTGCAAAAATGGTACCGATAGCACTACGAATTTTCGTCATCTTACTCGCCGTTCTCCTGTGCTCAAAGCGCTTCAGGATTTGCTCCGATCGGTGGAATATTACAAAAGTTATGAAGGTTTAAAAATCATAAGCTCAGCAGATTGGCCTTCTCTCCTGTCAGTCGGCAGGACGGCAACGTCCCTTCCGGCACCCGCTGTCAATCTCCCGGGAGAGGAAAATAAAGCCCCGGAGGCCGTGCTAATTCCAGAAGCCAGGAGTGAGTGAGTCCAGAAGCCGGGAGTGAGTCCAGAGGCCAAGAGTCAGTCAGTGAGTCCAGAAGCCGTGATGTCAGCCAGTCGGTGAGTCCAGAAGCCATGAGTCATTCAGTCAGTGAGTCCAGAAGCCATGAGTCAGTCAGTCAGTGAGTGAGTCCAGAAGCCGTCAGTCAGTCAATAAGTCAGTGAGTCCAGAAGCCGTGAGTGAGTCAGTAAGTGAGTCCAGAAGCTGTGAGTCAGTGAGTGAGTCCAAAAGTCGTGAGTGAGTCCAGAAGCCGGCCCGGTGTGCGGAGCCTGTCTGACTGCGATGACGACTGGTGCAAGCTCAAGATCCCGGGGAAGTGGGGGGATTGAGGGGTCCGGGCTCTGGCGGGGCCGGACTCTGGCAGGGCCAGGTGCTGGCGGGGCACACTACACCCGCCAACACACATCCATCCCCCTCCCCTTGCACACTCCCCCACCCCCCCCCCACCCCGCAGCAGCAGACCACGGCAGCGCTCCCCCCCCCCCCCCCCCACCGGCCCCTGCCTGAAGCCGTCCCCCTCCCCCAACTGAAGCGTCCCTATCCCCATCTGCAAGACTAGTCCAAGAAAAGTTCATTTGGCCCAAAATGTGCATATCAGCTCCCTGGAAACCAGTTCCATCGGCCCACAACACCCATACTAGCCCTCCAGAAAGCTCCCTCCACTTGCCCCTGACTAAACTCCACCCCCTCCCATGGTTGCAGGATCCTCCCCCCCCCCCCACGACCCCAGCCTGAAGCCGTCCCCGGCTGCAGGATGCTTTCCCCCCCACCGGCTCCCGCCTGAAGCCGTCCCTGTCTTCAGCTGCAGAATGCTCCCCACCGCCCCTCTCTTGAAGCCGGTGGGGAGCAGCAGCGGAAGGTCATGACTGCGGAAGGCCATGGCTGTGGAAGGCCATGGCAGCGGCAGGCCACTGCAGCAGTAAGCCATGCCAGCGGCAGGCAGTCGCAGGCCAGAGCTGCAGTTGGTCACAGCAGTGGTAGGCCACAGCAGTGGTAGGCTACCTTATCCCCCCACCCACCGGCTCCCGACAGCCCCTGCCTGAAGCCATCCCCCTCCTCATCTGTAGGTCGATCGTCCTCCTCCCCACTGACAGCCCCCGCCAGAAGGCGCCCTCCTCCCCCCGGCTTTAGAACGCTCCCCACCCGCCCCCGACAACCTCCTCCTGAAGCCGACTCCATCCCCCACTGCAGTACACTCCTCCCCATCGGACCACGACAGCCTCCGCCCGAAGCCGTCCTTTTCCCCCAGCTGCAGGACGCTCGTCCCCCCTCCCTGACAGCCTCCGCAAGAAGCCGTCCCCCTCTCCTGGCTGCCAGATGCACCCCCCCCCACTGGGAGCACAAGATGTGGACATAATTCATATGCTCTGTACAGGAGAAGATCTCCAGACATGGGAGGATTTCAGTGACATCAAGAGGGACGCCGGCATCGATCTATCACATCTGATTGGTTGTTGCCCTATAATGCTCAACTATTGAAGTTGTTCAAATTTCATATCAACATTGAGATATGCTCCTCTATAAAGGCAGTCAAATACGTCATCAAGTACACCTTGAAGGGAAGTGATCAAGCAGCTTTTAGAGTTAACACGGATGATGAAACAGTACTTGACTGGCAGATACATGGGTCCATCAGAAGCAGTGGCATCATTCCTTGGATTTCTGACTCATGAGAGACAGCCCGCTGTCTTTCGACTCCAGGTACATCTATCACAACAACAACGAGTCATTATCAGAGTCAATGCTGCACAGCAATTGAGCAATGATGATATGCCGAGAACGACTTTAACTGAATGCATGGCATTGTGTTCTCAAGAGCCATTTCCAAGAACACTCTACTACGCTGATATTCCCTGATTTTTCACATGGAACAATAAGAGATGGCAAAGAAGGAAGGAAGAGAGTTGAAGATCTTCCAGGTTTTTTGAAGCCAATACTCTGGGACGAGTGTATACCGTGTCTCCAAGATGTGGTGACCTCTACTACTTAAGACTGCTTCTCCATCACGTAAAAGGGCCAGTATCCTACGATTCATTGAAGACACATGATGGAGAAAGTCATCCTTCCTTCAAAGATGTTTGCAGACAAAGAGGTTTGTCGCAGACTGACGACCATTGGCAACAAACAATGGAAGATGCTGAGAAGCCAAGACTCCCCAGTGCAATGAGAGATTTGTTTGTGCCTGTTTCCCTGTGCCCCACCTGGATGCACAAACCTTCCCCCAATTAAATCTTTTATCCCAGAAATATCAAATGCTAGAGGCCACAGCTTTAAGATTAGAGTGGTAAAATTTAATGAAGATGTGCAGGGCAAGTTTCTTACACAGAGTGTGGTGGGTGCCTGGAGTGCATTGCCAGGTGTGGTGATGGAAGCAGATACAATGGTAGGATTTACAGGTAAGAGCCATTTAGATAGGTACATGGCCATGCAGCGGACATGGATCATGTGCACGCAGTGGAGATTAGTTTAACCTGAAAGCTTTCTTTGTGAATGCATCAATGTGCTAGGGCCAGACCAGATCATCAGAGATATGCACGTCTAGGAACTTGAAATTGGTCACTTTCTCCACTGCTGTCCCTTCTTCGAAGACAGGCTCAGGGCTTTAGATTTCTCTTTCTGAAGAAGTCAACAATCAGCTCCTTAATCTCGCTGACATTGAGTGCAAGATTGTTGTTATTGCGCCTTTCAATCATGTTTTCAATCTCCGTCCTTTATTCATCATTATATATCCAACAATGGTGGTATCATCAGCAAATGTAAAGATGGCATTTGGAACGTGTATGGCTACACAGTCCTGGGTATGGAGGGATTAGAGGAAACCCAAGTGATCACTGGGAGAATGGGGTCAAGGAAAGAGCATTCATGTCACGGCCCTGTTTTCACCAATCTTTCCACCACCATGCACAAGACGCACAAGAAGCGCAAGACAGACACCATTGTATGCAGATGCCGAGAAGTGTGTTCAGCTCTGGCTGAACAACTTGTAATCTTGTGTGTGGACTCGATAAGAAGAAAGCTAGGAGAATGTATAAATCCTACACAGATGGCACTCGAGGTCAGGGTTTGAGGCAGCAGCTCTACCAGCTGCACCAATCTGCCACCTTTGAAATTGGGCTCATCTGGGATTTGAACCCTGGATCTCTCGCACCTGTAGTGAGAGTCATACTCCCGAATCAGGGACAGTTTTTTTCCAGCTGTTATCAGGCTACTGAACCATCCTACCGTAACGAGAGAGCAGTACTGAGATACTCTCTACCTCATCGGCAACCATCAGACTACCTTTGATCGGATTTTAATGGCTTTACCTTGCACTAAACATTATTCCCTTATCATGTATCTGTACACTGCGAATGGCTCGATTGTAATCATGTATTGTCTTTTCGCTGGCTGGTTAGCACGTAACAAACGCTTTTCACTGTACCTCAGTACACATGACAATAAATTAAACTGAACTGAACTGAACCAAGACGAACGAGCCAGCTATATCAATGTAATGATTAATTTTCTGGAAACATGAATATAATACTTGGAAAATAACTTGTACGTCTAGTAGTGCATTTTTAGGGCTAAATTTTGGATTGTAAATTTTGCAGATTGTAATATTTTTCATATTAAAAAAATCAATTTGTGTCTTTTGGATTTAATAACACCAGAGTGGACTGAGTAATATTGAATATAATTCCATATAATACATGAAATCTAAAATATTAAAGTAATGTTTCCATTACAGAGATGTTTCACAGCCTGTGATATTGAGAGCAAATAACTTGTATCTAAACTTTCCCCCTACTAACTACATTGCAATGATTTCTTTGTTGACATGTGAGCAATGAATAGGTCCATTGCTTTTCAGTGTTGTGATTGATTTGAAGTTTGTAAAATGAAACAAAAGGGCTTCCTGATTACACACTGACTCCTATCCTGAATAGTTCCAGGTTAGATTTCTCATCTCGGCTGACTCCACTTGATTGTCACCGTTCAAGCACCCCAAACATTCACTCCCTCCACCACTGACACACAGCAGCTGTTCCTGGAGAACTGCGCACATGAGAAGATATTGATGAGGATTGTATTAGGTTCAAATGTCAAGTCAAATAGCACTTTGACACACACTGTCAACGCTATGTCATGAATAATAGTTGAGGTAGTGGACCATGTCCAATGGACATTGATCTATGCTTCAATGAGAGGTCAATACCTTCAGGACTGTAGAGAAGAAAGATTGTGAAAACCAAGTGATGCATATTATTAACACGGTAATTGTCATGGTCAGTCCAAATGATCGATTGATTAAAGGAAGCAAATGTTAACACAGTAAAGTTTATGATTGAAATCCTGAACGAATTCCATCAGTTTGTATTAATAGCCAGCACAAAAAACTCATATTCAGTATTTCAGCATATATATTGATTCTTTTGACTCTAAAACTCTATTTCTTCATCGCATACTAAAATTTAAGAGGGTTAGGGCATGTTTTTGCCTCTCAGTCGAAATCATATCAACCTTAAAGCAACAGTTGAAATCTGTTAAAATTATGTGGCAGATGGGTGCTCTAAGCAAATGAATATAAATACAATGCGAGGCGATGTCAGGAATGATAAAAGACTACAATACATTTGGCAGAGCACATGCAAGAGGAGGATTCAAACAGATACAGTATGATTTTAGAAATGCAATCTTTAATGTAGAGCTGATCTTGTAGATTGTGGAGCAATTAATTATCATTATTAGAATCATAATGATTAAACAAAGAGAGAATAAAACTATCAACCAATCGATACATTATCACATTATTCTTATGTATTGTTAGCAAAATAATATTTTGTGGAATATTAAGTGTATAATGCTTTTATTATAAGTATTAAGCACTCCACAATCCTACAGATTTTTTTGTGTCACTTCAGATATTTGAGAGAGTCTTTCCTTACATCAGTCACCCTTGGAGCTCCTGCATGAGGTGCATAGTACAGGGGTGTATAGCAGGATATCGCTGCTTATAAAGCAGACCCTTCGGAACTTTGTGGGATAGGTTTGTCCATGTTTCTCCATAATGTCACTTTGGACCCCCACTGGAAACAAAGTCTGATTAACCACAGTGCCCACCTCTGAGGCAAAATGACCTTGGGTTTTCCCACCATAGCCCTCCTTTACACTAAATGAATTTCCTCTGCACTCAATAGCCCAGCAGATGACAGCCTGTGATCCATAAATCCCATTCTCCAGTTCTGATTTTCCACCATTTGATGACAGTCCTGAACAACCCTTAACAATCTGATGAACTCAGTAATTTCCCTCACTTCTCTTGCCCAGCTGCTTTGCGTGTTCTAAGCCTTACCCTATTCCCCAATTACAATCCAGACTGAGTAGCTTGCCCTATAAGTCAACAACCGACTAACAGAGGTTTGCCACGCACTGCAAGGGAGCAGTGGACCAGACAGGAAGAGCGGACGGAATTACCACTAGACAGCCAAACCAGTAGGTAATTTACGGCTGGGGTGAGTACTTTCCCATTTATAGGAGGTAGGATTATATAAATAAGGGGTGTATCAATACAGTAGGGGATTCTTAAATAGGACCAGTTAATTACTTATATAAGATGGGCGGTCAGGAGATGTGCCAATACTGCGAGATGTGGGAATTTGTCGACACCATTGATGTAGAAGATCCCTACAGCTGCAGTAAGTGTTTGAGGCTAGAGGAACTCCAGCTCCGCATTGATGAGCTGGAGACCCAACTTCATACGCTGCGGTACATCAGGGAGGGGGAGTATTACCTGGATGTTTTGTGCCAGGGGATGGTCACACCGACCAGTTTAACTAATTCAGTAGGCAGTGAGCAAGGAAAGGAAGGTGTGGCCATAAGCGAGGCAGGTAGGGGGAACCAGGAGGAGATGCGGCAGGAGCCACAGCCCTTGTCCCTGACGAGCATGACCGAGGCTCTTACTCAATGTAAGGACGGGATCAGGGGCTGTGGGAGGGATGAGCAACCTGGCTGCAGCACCGTGGATCAGGAGGCCATTCAAGAGGGGGGAGTTAGAAGAAAGGCCGTAGTGATAGGGGATAGTATTATTCGGGGGGTAGATAAGGTTCTCTGCGGCCAGCAGAACATGTCCCGAAGGCTGTGTTGCCTACCCGGTGCTAGGGTTAAGGATATCTCTGCGATGCTGGAGAGAAATTTGCAGAGGGAGGGGGAGGATCCAGTGGTCGTGGTCCATGTGGGGACCAATGACATAGGAAGGACGAGGAAGGAGGATCTGCTGAAGGAGTTTGAGCAGTTAGGGAATAAATTAAAAAGCAGAACCTCGAGGGTACTGATCTCCGGATTGCTACCTGAGCCACGGGCCAAATCGGCGAGGGTACGTAAAATTAAAAAGCTGAATGCGTGGCTCAAAGACTGGTGTGGGAATAATGGGTTTGGTTTCTTGTGCCACTGGCACCAGTACTGGGACAGGGGGGATCTGTTCTGTAAGGACGGACTTCACCTGAACGGTGCTGGGACTGGGGTCCTGGCAAATCATATAACTAGGGCAGTAGAGAGGTCTTTAAACTAAGTAGCGGGGGGGAGGTATCAAGGGGGGTAATAACGGCAGGGGTAGAGGAAATAGAGCAGGGTATCAGTGGGGAAGCGGAAAGTCAAAATGTGACAGGAGACAGAATGTGTGAAGATAAAGCTCTAGATGTAAAAGGGGCAAAAACGGAAAGGAAGGGTAGTAAAAATCATCTGAAAGTGCTTTATCTAAATGCACGGAGTATTCGTAATAAGATAAATGAATTAACGGTGCAATTAAGTATATATAGTTATGATATCGTGGCCATTACGGAGACATGGCTGCAAGGGGATCAGGACTGGGAGTTAAATATAGAGGGGTACTCGACAATTAGGAAAGATAGACAGGAAAGAAAGGGAGGAGGGGTGGCCCTTTTAATAAGGGAGGGAATAACGGCAATAGAGAGGAAGGATATTGCGTTGAAGGATCAGGATAGTGAAACAGCTTGGGTACAGATAGAGAATAACAAGGGGAAAAAAACACTAGTGGGTGTAATTTATAGACCTCCAAACAGCTGTGACGCTGTTAGTCAGAACATAAATCTGCAAATAGTTGACGCATGTAAAAAGGGAACTGCTGTAATCATGGGGGACTTCAATTTTCATATTAATTGGGCAAACCAAACTGGGCAGGGTAGACTAGAGGAAGAGTTTATAGAATGTATTAGAGACGGGTTCCTAGAACAGTATGTCACAGAACCAACAAGGGGGGAGGCAATCTTGGATCTGGTCCTGTGTAATGAAGCAGGATTAATTAAAAATGTCATAGTTTGGGACTCGTTGGGAACAAGTGACCACAATATGGTCGAATTCCATATTCAAATAGAAGGGGAGCAGGTTGAAACTCAGGCTAGGGTGCTTAGTCTAAATAAGGGGGATTATGAAGGTATGAGGACTGAGCTGATCAAAGTTGACTGGGATAGCAGACTCAAGAATAAGACGGTACATGAGCAGTGGTGTACGTTTAAAGGTCTACTGTATAACCTTCAAGAAAAATTTATTCCTATGAAGAAAAAAAGGGGTAAGGGTAAGAACAGTCAGCCATGGCTCAGTAAAACTATAAAGGATAGTATTCGGCTGAAGGCAAGGGCATATAAGGTAGCCAGAGATAGTGGGAGGGTAGAGGATTGGGAATAATTTAAAGGTCAGCAAAAAATAACTAAGAGATTAATTAAGACGGGGAAAATAGACTATGAAAGGAATTTAGCGAACAACATAAAAACTAATAGTAAGAGTTTTTATAGCTATATAAAAAGAAAAAGGGTGGCTAAGGTGAACGTTGGTCCATTGGAGGGTGAGACTGGAGAGTTGTTTGTGGGGAACATGGAAATGGCAAAGGCATTAAACGAGTATTTTGTATCAGTCTTCACCATAGAAGACACAAAAAATATTCCAACGCTGGATAAACAGGGGGCGGTAGGAATGGAGGAGCTAAATACTATTAAGATCACCAAGGAGGTGGTATTAGGGAAATTAATGAGACTGAAGGAGGATAAATCCCCTGGGCCTGATGGATTACATCCAAGGGTCTTGAGGGAGATAGCGGTGGGGATTGTGGATGCATTGGTGATAATTTTCCAAAACTCCCTGGAGGCAGGAACGGTCCCAGTGGATTGGAAAATGGCCAATGTAACACCTATATTTAAAAAAGGAAGTAAACAGAAGGCGGGTAACTATAGACCGGTTAGTCTAACATCGGTGGTGGGTAAAATGTTAGAGACAATTATTAAAGAAACACTAACGGGGCACTTGGATAAACATGACTTCATCGGACAGAACCAGCATGGTTTTGTGAAGGGGAAGTCCTGTTTAACGAATCTGCTCGAATTCTTTGAGGAAGTAACAACCCGGGTGGATAACGGGGAACCGGTGGATGTGGTATACTTGGACTTCCAAAAGGCTTTTGACAAGGTGCCACATAAGAGACTCTTGCTAAAAATAAAAAATTATGGGATTGGGGGTAATATATTAGCATGGGTAGAGGATTGGCTAACAAATAGGAAGCAGAGAGTGGGGATAAATGGTTCATACTCGGGATGGCAACCGGTAACTAGCGGGGTTCCACAAGGGTCGGTGCTGGGACCTCAGTTGTTCACAATTTATATAAATGATTTGGAGGAGGGAACCAAGTGTAATATATCAAAATTTGCGGACGATACAAAAATGGGAGGAAAAGTAGGGGATGAGGAGGATAGGAAGAGTCTGCAAAAGGATATAGATAAGCTAGGTGAGTGGGCAACAACTTGGCAGATGAAATTTAATACTAATAAATGTGAAGTCATTCACTTTGGGAAAAAAAATGATAGGGCAAGTTATTTTCTAAATGAGGAGGAGCTGCGTTGTAATGCAACGCAAAGGGATCTAGGGGTATTAGTACATGAATCACTAAAAGTTAGTATGCAGGTGCAGCAAGCAATCAGGAAGGCCAATGGAGTTTTGGCCTTTATTGCTAGGGGGATTGAGTATAAAAACACGGAGGTCTTGCTGCAGCTGTACACAGTATTAGTGAGACCACATTTGGAATACTGTGTACAGTTCTGGGGTCCATACTTAAGAAAGGATGTACTAGCCCTGGAGGCAGTGCAGCGAAGGTTTACAAGATTAATTCCTGCAATGAGGGGATTGACATATGAGGAAAGGTTAAGTAGGCTGGAACTCTACTCTTTGGAGTTTAGAAGAATGAGAGGCGATCTCATTGAAACATATAAGATCGTGAGGGGCCTTGATCGGGTGGATGCACCGAGGATGTTCCCAATGATCGGGGAAACTAGAACTAGGGGACATAGTTGCAGAATAAGGGGGGGCTCTTTTAAAACGGAGATGAGGAAGAACTTCTTCACCCAGAGGGTGGTTAATTTATGGAATTCACTGCCCCAGGGAGCAGTGGAAGCAGAAACTTTAAATATATTTAAGACTAAAATAGATGGTTTTTTAGCTGCCAAGGGGATAAGGGGCTACGGGGAGAGGGCAGGGATATGGACCTAGGTATGGTTAGTATAGTAAGACCTGAGTGATCTCCTGGACAAGTGTCGATCGCCTGGATTGGGGTCGGAGAGGAATTTCCCGGATTTTTTTCCCGAATTGGACCTGGGTTTTTATCCGGTTTTTTGCCTCCCCCAGGAGATCACGAGGTTCTTGGGGTGGAGAGGGGTGATAGCGGTATAAAGGGGAGGGTAGTGTCTTGTGTTCTGTGTCTTGTGTCTACTGTTTGTGGGTAAGTGTGTCTGTTTAGTGTTCAGCCATGAGCGAATGGCGGTGCGGGCTCGACGGACCTGGTGGTCTACTCTCGCACCTACTTTCTATGTTTCTATGTTAACTCTACCGCTGTTCCACTGTGCTGGACGTGCAATGCAATAGCCCAACTCTTGTACTCAATACATTGTCCGATGGAAGCAAGCATGTAAGATGCCCTGTTTGCTTCCTTCTAGAGCTTTCTTTCTTATACAATGTATTAGCCACTGTATTATTGGGTTATGAAATGTCTGTCATGTATGGGGTTCATCAATATCTGTATTGGATTGTAAAGGGACCACCCCCATGTGGTTCGGCCCCTCAAGGTCCAGGGACCTATAAAAGTCCACTGCCATGAGATCCTGTGTTGATCTTCTGGGAGAACGCTTAGGATTGCGTGACCTTCTGGGGTGTCTCTGAGTGAGGCCTAGAGGGCTTGATCAGTCAGATACGAGGATTGAAACCGTGGTGGTTAGGTATAGTAGTTGAACTGCAATGTGTTTTGTCAAAATAAAGATTAGTTGCGCAAGTCCTTGATTCAGTGGTTTTTGACTGAAACTAGACTGGGGGGAAGCTTAGAACGAGCAATTTACACCACCATGCCACCTTCTGTTCCAAGCTTATCCCTAGGAAACTAGAAGTGTATAGCTCATGACCAACTGTGCAAATATACAACTCCCAGTTTCTAAGGCTTCAGTCACAACTGAGGGCTGATTGGTTAGATCAATGGATCATAGACCAAAGTTGTAATTGGTGTCCTGAGCCTGGCCATTCTCTGTTAATGTTGCTTTTGCAAGCATTATTTTATCTAAGGTAGATACAAAGGGAGCATAATTTGATCTTAATTGCTGCCCATCTATTCTGCCCCTTGTCATTCCACCTGGGTTATAACTCTTCTCACCGCTTGTGTAAAGTTGTAATATATTTAATCTTGATCAATAGTTCAGTAATGAATAGCTTTAAAAATTATTGTACAATGATATATAAGAGGTCATAAGTTCTGTAGATGTCTTGGTTTGAAGGAGAAATATCTATTCATTATTTTATCTATGCGACTAAAACACTGAGCCTGCGCTCAATGGTTAATGATAGATTTATCCAGATAATAGTCCCAGCCAAACGCATAAACCAGTTCAAGAGTAATTAAATATTTCACCATTGCAAGAATAAAGGAATTATGAAAAGACTATAATTCAGATGATAGTAGATTTGTTACATTAAAATAATGCTTAAGAAAATTGTAGTTCTAATGAAGGTGTCACTAGCTTGCATATATCAACTAAAAACTGCAGTGGGTTTTCAATGAAATCTTCTGACTCAGCTAGAGGCAGAAATATTACCCGCTGATAAGGTCACATTCAACTTTCATGAATATAGTCTAATATCCCACTGAATATGGTTGAAGGCAAAGCAGTGAAGTCTAAGTTAGATGAACAGACTCATCAGGGAAATGCAGTGGTGAAAGAGATTTTATATCGAAGTCTCCTGATGAGACTACGTGAAGAACCCACCAGCCCGCATGCTCTTCAATACATCGTCGCGTGGCGTGGGATTCGGAGGCATTCGAAAATGCTCCGGCAGATAAGTTGTTTTTCTTTGCAGGAACGTCCCGCTGGCTCCGAAAATAGATGCAGTGGGCTCGGAGAGGCTGACAGGCGCGACCTGTACAGCTACCGCCGTTGAGGCTCCGGAAGTGGAGCAGGCGGCCGGCCTCGGAGTAAACTGGCAGGCGCGACCTGCACAGTAAGCTCCACCAAGGCTCCAAAGGAGCAACCTGTCGCACCGGGCGCAGAGACACTGGTAGGCACGACCTGCACAGCAATGTCCGTTTAAAGCTCAGAAAGGGAGCAGTTTGGCAAGCGTTGGGCCGAAGATATGGACAGGCATGGCCTGCAAAAGGAACCGATAAGGAGGTCGACCCGGGCTCGTAGACGCTGTCAGTAAAGGTCTGCTCACTAACCTCCGTGAAAGCTCCGAAATGGAGCAGCCTGGCGACCCGGGCTTGGAAACACTGGCAGCATAGTCTGTGTAATACCTTCCACTGGCTCTGAAAAAGAGCAGGTTGGCGACCCGGTCTCAGAGACACTGTCAGGATGGCCTGTACAGCAAGCGTTGAAAGTTCCGAAATGGAGCAGCTTGTTAGAACCGGGCTCAGAGACGCTGGCAGGGTGGACTGCACAGCAATCTCTGTAAAAGCTTCCAGAAGGAGCAGCTTGTCTACCCTGGTTCAGGGTAGACCATCTTGAAACTGGCGGTCCAAATTAATCATATTGGCCAGGGAAGCACTGCCTCAACATCTATGATTGAGGTTATCAGGCTGCTCACAAGAGTGAGGAAGGTGCATTTCATTGATAGAGGCAGTTAAACTCAGATATTTGAGGATATCTCCTGCTCAGAGGCAGGGAGTTTGAGGATTCCCTCAACACATGCTAAATTCTTTCAGTTGCACGCTGGAACATCATTTGCCATCCTCTCGGGGGTAGGTAAACCAGTAAAGGTCGACTGGCATGTAGCATTTTTACCTGACTTGCAGGTTCATGTTGTAAAAATATAAATAAAAAACAAATAAATAAATAAATAAAAATCATAATGGTAAAAAGCAAAAACTCCGTAAGGGAGGAGTTTGGCGACACAAGTTCAGGGTAGGCCAGAGCCAAAACGGCAAAATGCCCAAAAGGACAATATTGTGCAGGAAGGTACTGCCTCAACATCCATTGAGGATAGAAACATAGAAACATAGAAAATAGGTGCAGGAGTAGGCCATTCGACCCTTCGAGCCTGCACCGCCATTCAATATGATCATGGCTGATCATCCAACTCAGTATCCTGTACCTGCCTTCTCTCCATACCCCCTGATCCCTTTAGCCACAATGGACACTTCTAACTCCCTCTTAAATATAGCAATATTTAAGTATAGCAATCTTAAATATAGCAATATAGCAATCATCTGTAGGCTCTCAATACTGGAAATACTGATTGTGAGACTGGTCGAAGGGAATGTGTTGTGCACACTGGCGACTGAGACAGGTAGTTCCAGTCTGAGGTCTGCGGCAGCAATACCTGGTTCAGCGTTGCATTATGATATCTCCCACTCTGAGGAGGGGTGTTTTGAGGATTATTCGTGGAAACTGTGAGGTAGTTGACAGTGAACTTGAATTCCCACATCAAGTGGATGATATGCTTCAACTCAAGTCCCATAAGGATCTGCTGGCACTTGTGACTAAATTTGCCATCCTTTCGGGGATAGGAGAACCGTTAGAGAAAGAACTGGAAAGTAGCATTGGTTATTTGACCTCATCAGTTGATTGAGAAGATTGTGCAGGACACTGCTGGATAGTATGCAAGTCCTGGTTTCTGCCAGACACTGGAGGTCCATAGGTTAATGCCACCATTTGGGGCTATCTGAAGGGTAAAACAAATTCAAAAGGCTTTAAACTCCAGCGAGTTCAAAGAATTCTCAAAGAAGGATTATGGCATTTGCAATGTCAGTGGAGGGAACGCAGCTGTCTGAATTGCAGTGGATGGCTTTGCACTTTTGTGCAATGCACAGTCTAAACTCAATTGTGCTAGGATGGTATAGGCCTGAGATCAATTCAATATATGCTAATTTTGTGCAAGGCTAGTGTAAAGGAGTGATAGCTGACACACTGTAACCTTTACTAGGAGTTTAATATAGCACATGGCACACACGTCCCAGCACTGACTGCATCCAGCCTTCAGGCGTACTGGGACCTAGTGGGAGGAACAAAGGGAGGATACTACAGTTATACTAATATGATGGGGCGTGGTTAGTGGTGATGAGGTAACTATATTATAGGTTGCATGCATAAACCATCTACATCCTTCCCCTTACAATTTAAACAAGTTACAGCAATGGCAGGTTGGTTATACAGTACCTGCAGAGCTAAGCAAACTCTCCGTATCGAGCCGGAGGTTTTACAATCCGACCCGAGCGAGTGCGCACAGCACCCTCACCCTCCCCACCCGAAAGAATAGGAGGAAGGACAGGAACAGAAACAGGAGGGGGAGAGAAGGTGGGTGGAGAACCCAGCTTGGAGGGGGAGCGGAGAGGCACAGGTGAGCCAGGTGAAACAGAAGGGGTAGAATGAGCAGAAGTGGGAGAAAGAGAAGACCTTGCAGGGGACAACAGAGACTGGGGAGCAAAACCGGGAAGAGCAGGGGGAGGTACCCGAGGTAAACGAACCGGCCGGGGCATGCAGGGAGCAGAGGGTACGTTAGTGGAGGAAGGCTCGACACGCGATGGAGGCGTATACGGAATCGCAGGAGGTGGTTTGGGCTCGTTAACCGCCAACAGGTGCTGGCGGCTGCGTCGGTATACAGTCCCTTCAAAATCCACCAGGTAGGACCGTGGCGCGCTGTCGAACCCGACGACGGTGGCAAGTCGGGAATAGCCGGTGGGCGTCTGCAAACGGACGACCTGTCCAGGCATCAGTGGCGAAAGGGGGCGGCAGGATTTGTCATGCGAGCGGCGCTGGATCTCGTGCTTCTGGGCAATATGTTGCTGGACATCAGCAGGCTGCAGGACTTTGGGCATCAGGGACTGCTGGCCAATAGGCATCGGAGGGCGAACAACACGTGACATGAGTCGCTGGGCAGGGGATCCCATGGTACTGTCTCTGGAAATGTTCCGAAGGTTCAGGAGACCCTGATAGAAGTCCCCGTTCGAGATGCGGGTTTGTTCAAGCAGGTGCTTGGCGCTGCGGACCGCCCGTTCAGCTAGACCATTGCTCTGCGGGTACTCCGGGCTGCTGATGAAATGATTAAAGTTCCACTTTGCAGCAAATGCTCGAAATTCGGCGCTAGTGAACTGGCGGCCGTTGTCTGTCTGCAGCCGGACAGGGGAACCAAACGTGGCAAAGTGGCGGCGAAACTTGCTGATCACCATCTCGGAGGTGATGGCAGGGAGGAGGTCCACCTCGAACCAATTTGAGTAAGAGTCTACTAGCACAAGGTATTGCCTCCCACGTCAGTCGAAAATATCGGCAGCCAGAGAAGACCAGGGCATGTCAGGGGCAGGCTGCTGCAAAAGCGGCTGTCTTTGCTGATGCGGGGCAAGAGAGTTACAGTCCGGACAGGAATCCACCCTGGCCTTGATGTACTTTGCCATGGCCGGCCAGTAGTACTGTTCCTGGGCATGCGAGATAGTGGCATCTGCCCTGGGATGCCCCATGTGGGCGGCGTCAAAGTACAAGCCATGCAGCGAGGCAGGGACGACCACTTTGTGTCCCTTGATAATAATGCCGTCCCGGAGGACCAACTCATCACAGACCAAAAAATAGGGGTGGACGCTGGCAGGCAACGAAGTCCGTTTGGTGGGCCACCCGCGCTTGATGACAGCAGCAAGCTGCTGCAGGTCAGGGTCGTTAGCGGTATGTTCAACCAAGCACTGTAGTTGCTTAGAAGGGACGAAGTTAACGTTCAGTACCTGTAAGTCCGACTGCTCGAAGGGGTGCTGGTCGCAGGAAGCCCGGGGGGCCCGGGACAGCGCATCAGCCACATGCATCTCGGTGCCCCTCTTATATATGATTTTAAAGTCAAAGCGCTGTAGCTGCAGCATCATCCGCTGTAGCCTGGCTGGAGCGCAGTGTATGGGCTTGTTCAGTATCGTCACCAGTGGCTGGTGATCCGTCTCCACGGTGAACCTGGTGCCAAATAGGAATTCCTTAAACTTCGAACACGCGAAAACCACCGCCAGCAGCTCCTTCTCTATCTGTGCATAGCTCTGCTCTGTGTCCGTCATGGTCCTGGAGGCATAAGAGATGGGGAGGGGTGACCACTTCGGCAATGCAGAGGGGTGACCACTTTGGCAATGCGGCACGCATGCATTGCCTGAGTCAGGGTTAGGTCAGGCCGTTGCAGTAGGTCGGCACGTAGCTTCTGGTCAATCATGCCAGTGACGAGAATGTCCCTGGTGAGCTGGTCGCGCATGGTTTCAAATCGGCACCGCTGGGCAAGGTGGCGCAGATCAGCGATGAAACACTCAACAGGTTCATCCGGCTGTTGCTTGCGTGAGAAGAACCTGGCCCGCTCCAGTATACGGTTGGAGGGCAGGTCGCATATCTCCGCGAACTTGCGCAAAAGACATACCGGGTCGTCGGCCGATTCAGCTGGCTCGACCGGCTGGTCGTTGTCATCCAGGACTGCTGGTTCGTAGACAAAGGCTTGAGCTCTCTTCATTGCGTCGGGACCGGCCAGGTTGAGCAGGAGTGAGGCTTTGACCGCGGCTGGGTCGTTCCGGTGCGCGATATTGACGTAGTGAGTGTAGTCCATCACAAAAGTCGACCATCACTCCGCAATGTCAGCGTCGAAGATAAGGGGAGATGGCTTTCGGCATGAGGATGCCATGTCAAAGGAAGCCCAACACTGGGCACTAACGGGGACAAATAAATAAAACCGGTAAACGGGAAACGCGAGTTTAAACTTCTGACACCATGTAAAGGATGATAGCTGACACACTGTAACCTTTACTAGGAGTTTAATATAGCACATGGCACACACGTCCCAGCACTGACTGCATCCAGCCTTCAGGCATACTGGGACCTAGTGGGAGGAACAAAGGGAGGATACTACAGTTATACTAATATGATGGGGCGTGGTTAGTGGTGATGAGGTAACTACGTTATAGGTTGCATGCATAAACCATCTACAGCTAGTATGTGCAGTCTGCAAGTATCTCTTTGGAGAAGACTTGGGCTAGCAAGTAAAACACTTGCAAGAGGGATTCCAGGCTGCGGTGGGTATGGTAAAGACACCCTTTGTGGGTAAGACTCCCGTTTACCTGCATGCATATTATCCCTGCCAAACGAGTGGCAGATACCGCTACACTGAGGCTGGTTAGAGCACCAGGCTTACACAATTAAAACCAAGCCAGAGGGCTTTTTATTCGCAGGTTTTTAGCGCTCACCATGGAGGCAGTGCACTCCACATACTCAGTATCATTCCCCAGCAGGCCATGATGCATGAGCCAAAGGGACAGAGCAAAGTCTAGGGTCAGTTGACTCTATTGATCATCTGCCTGTGGAATTCTCTGCCTCAGAGGGCGGTGCAGGCAGGTTCTCTGGATGCTTTCAAGAGAGAGCTAGATAGGGCTCTTAAAAATAGCGGAGTCAGGGGATATAGGGAGAAGGCAGGAACGGGGTACTGTTTGGGGATGATCAGCCATGATCATATTAAATGGCGGTGCTGGCTCGAAGGGCCGAATGGCCTACTCCTGCACCTATTGTGTATTGTCTATTGCCTAAGGCCATTTTTGGTGGTGTCAGTCTCAGGTGTTGCTGGATGTTGGTGGCGGGGGGTGATAATCACCTTTTGTCTATTATTTTATTGGCAGCATTGGTGGTTTTTATAGCAAGTACTTTCTTAGAAACTGCCTTGATCACATCTACAGCCATCGTCTGTCTCATCATGGACAGCAAAGCAACAATGAGGTGGAGGCCGTTGAGGGATACGAATATTATTCCATCAGTCGCATGAGATGTGCTGACGATATTCAAGCCAGAGACAGGTTGAGACAGATCAACAACAGGTGGGGACAGATAATCTTCAATCTTTCCATTTTACAAATCATAAACGGTTATAAGATTCAGTTTCTGGCTGATTAATTTCCTCCGCGGCAAGAGAAGTCAAGAATTCCGTACATACGGTCTAAAGAGGAAACTATGGCTATCCAAGTTGAAATAGAGACATTTCACAAAAGGAGGAGCAGGCTGTCCATGAACAAGAGGGGTATATATCTAATGTATTTTCAAGGTTGAAGAAAAGTGGAGGATGCCAAATCATTCTAGGATTTGCCTAGTCTGAACATGTGCTTGGTATAACCATTTTAAGAAGGATAATTTTCATTCAGCAAAATAGCTGATTACAGAGGATTGCTTTAGGGCCTCAATTGATCTAGAAGATGCATACTTTTCTATATCAATACACGAGAGTCACAGGATATCTAAGGTTTATCTGGCAAGGCCAGTTGTGGAAATGTTAGGCTCTACCTAAGGAGTTGACTTCAGCCCTAGGCTATTTACAAAGATTCTAAAGTCAATGTTGCGCTACCCAGATCTAAAGGGCATTTTGTCATGGAGTTTATAGAGGACATGCTTATTGTAGGGAAGAGATCAGGTGTCACAGTTAGCTGTTTCAGCAACCAAGGCACTCCTTGAATATCTAGTGTTTGTTATTCATCCAGGAAAGTCCATACTGGAACCAGCATTATCTATTACATATTTAGGTTTTGTCATAAACTCTGCAGATATGTCTCACACCCTACACAGAGATAAGACTCTGGGTATTTATCAGTAGATGCCTCCTAAGATAATTCAAGACGAGGCAACATGAATTATAGTAGTGCCAAATTGGCCTCCTCAACCATGGCTTCCATTGTAAATAAGTTTGCTGAAAGAAGCTCCTATATTTGCTCGAAGACACGAGCGGTGGCTAGTTCAACCTATTTCTCGTGCATCTATCACTGCATGGTTGTATGGAAAGTTTTGTGAGACACATGCAAGCTACCTTTAAGCAGAAGTAGCAGAGGTTTGTGGTTTTCTTTCAGTTTGGGTTTAAGAGAAGCGACTTTGTTATAGTGTAATTAACACTGCTCGTACTGTGTTGTCGTTGTATCTGGTACTAAGTGGGACAAAAAATGATTGGTTTTCACCCACTGTTGACTAAGCTTATGGAATGTGTCTTTTATATGAACACTCTCAAGCCTAGATACAAAGTAGTGTGGAATGTGTAATCAGTATACATTTTTATGCAGATTATCATCAGCTATATCCCTAACGTTGGAGCAGTTACCCTTAAGTTAGTCATGCTTATGACTGATTTCAGCAAGAAGAGCATAGTCTTTACACAATCTCCATCTGGATCTCTCGGTCATATATGACAAGAGGGTAGCATTTTATGTGAATGAACTCATAAAGCAAAACAGGCACGGTTGGGTACAAGTTGGAGTTGACAGCATACCCACCAGATTGGAGATTGTGGGTGTTTATTATGTAAAAAGGTCCACTGAGGTTACTAAGAAACTATGAGATGAAGGAAAAGTTTCTCAATAATGATATAATAGTTTCACAAGAGATTGTTGGTGCAGACTATTTCAAGATGGATAGTGTGTAAGCAGCTGAAAGCAGAAGTGAATGCAAATCATTACAAGTCTCACTCTACCATGGCGGCTGGCTCGTCAGCAGCCAATAGAATGGATACTCCCCTTTGATCACTTTCTTGCAACAGCAGGAAGCTCAGATAAGCGCACTTTCAGAAGTTATAAAATTTTGTTGAACATGCCTGGACGGTTGCAGATAGAATTCTGAACAGTGTTGCATGAGCTATTGTCTGACCCAAAGGCAATTGGGACTGTGGTCCAATTAAGGGCAATGTACATGTATGTAAAGATAGCATCATGTTGTTAATGGCCCATGTCTTTTCTACCATTTATGGTTTATCTGTTTGGTGTTTTCACATACAGATTGGTTTACTGCATGAAACCACAGAGCTTCGAAGATTTCACGTAGTCTCATCATGAGACTTCGATATAAAATAGAAAGATTAACCAAGAACTTACTGTTGAAGTTTGATCTTTATTTTATGAGAAGTTGGAGTGAGAGACTCCACTCCCAACCCTGAATCTCATAAAGATCATTCGGTAAGTCAAGCATTATTAATCTTTCTATAGTTTAATTTGGTGCAAGTGGTCTGTGTTTTCATGCAGTTGCTTTGAAGTTTGACGTGCTTGCGGGCAGGCGGGCTCTTTTACGTAATCTCTCACTCCAACTTCTCATAAAATAAAGATCAAATTTCAAACGGTAAGTTCTCGTTTAATCTTTCTATTTTAGAGATGCATATAATCTTTATTGACTGTGGAACAGCATCCCTCTTCCCATCAGAACTGCTCCCTCCATCGACTCCTTTAAGTCGAGACTTAAAACTCATCTCTATTCCCAAGCCTTTCTTGACGTCCTCTGAGCGAGGGCTAATGTATGCAGTGATGTTTGTATTTAATCTATGAACCACTGTTGTATAACGTCAGTGCCTCCACTGATGTAAAGCACTTTGGACAATGAGAGTTGTTTTTTAAATGAGCTATATAAATAAAAGTGACTTGACTGGACTTGAATAAGAGATCAGCCATTTAAAACGGAGATGAGGAAACACTTTTTCACACAGAGAGTTGTGAGTCTGTGGAATTCTCTGCCTCAGAGGGCGGTGGAGGCCGGTTCTCTTGATACTTTCAAGAGAGAGCTTGATAGGGCTCTTAAAGATAGTGGAGTCAGGGGATATGGAGAGAAGGCAGGAATGGGGTACTGATTGTGGATGATCAGCCATGATCACATTGAATGGCGGTGCTGGTTCGGAGTTCCTAATGGCCTAGTCCCGCATCTATTGTATATTGTGTATTTAAATTTTAGGAAGTGCTAATTTTAAATTAGCCCAGTGGTGCAGCTGGTGGTGCTGTTACCTTACAAAGTCAGAGACTCACGTTTATTCCTGACCTCAGATGCTATCTGTGTGGAGTTTACATGTTCTCGCGGTGACTACGTGGGGTTCCTTTGGGTGCTCTGGTTTCCTCTCAAATCCAAAACAGGTTTGTAGGTTAATTGGCCTCTCTACATTGCCCCTAGTGTGCAGGGAGTGGATGTGAAAATGCACATATATATCTTTGTCCCCTTTCATTTCTCTCATTTTACAATAGATACAATAGACAATGGATACAATAGACAATAGGTGCAGGAGTAGGCCATTCGGCCCTTCGAGCCAGCACCGCCATTCAATATGATCATGGCTGATCATCCCCATTCAGTACCCCGTTCCTGCCTTCTCCCCATATCCCCTGACTCCGCTATTTTTAAGAGCCCTATCTAGCTCTCTCTTGAAAGCATCCAGAGAACCTGCCTCCACCACTCTCTGAGGCAGAGAATTCCACTCACCACTCTCTGTGAGAAAAAGTGTTTCCTCGTCTCCGTTCTAAATGGTTTACTCCTTATTCTTAACCTAACCATTCCAAATCTCTAATTTCCCTCTCTCCTGATCTCGGTCTGAAGAAGAGTCTTGACCCAAAACGTCACCCATTCCTTTTATCCAGAGATGCTGCCTGTCTCGCCGAGATACTCCAGCATTTTGTGCTTATCTTTAATATAGAACTCGCGTGAAGGAATGATCGATGGTCGGTGTGGACTCAGTGGGATGAAAAGCCTGTTTCTGTACTGTATCTCCAAAATAAATTGAGTGAAAATGATTGATTGCAGGTGTGATAGATAGGTAAAACCAATGTGGAGAGAGTCACTGGCAGTAGGATTGTGAAGCTATTGGTTTTTGGATAGTTATGGATGGGAAGTGTCCCAGGAAAGAACTGGAATGGTTGATTTCAGAGGGGAAAAATATACAGATGGCAGTTTCAGTAGCAGATGGACGAAGATGATATATCATGGCAGTGGAAATTATATTTTTGATGGAAGGAAATGTAGATCATGTTGAAATGGAAGTGAAGATTAGTTTGAGGGCAAACTGGATGGAAAAGCTAATGAAAATCACTTGTTTAGCATGCAACTGTAACACAATTGGGAGAAATCTACAGTGAATGTCAATAATTTGTGGCATAGATACAAAGCTTAATACCTTTCTACCTTTCATGCAGGAAAGAACAGCCTGTTTACACCGAAGATGGACACAAAATGCTGAAGTAACTCAACGGGATAAGCAGCATCTCCAGAGATGCTGCCTGTCCCACTGAGTTACTCCAGCATTTTGTGTTTAATAGCTTTAGTCCGCACCATGCAGAATCCAGGGAACTTGGGATGCCTGGAATCCAGGGAATCCAGGCATCCCATTGATTCCCAAGTGAACTAATCTTCACTTCCACTTCAACATGATCACCTTTTCTTTCCATCAAAAATATTACTTCCATTGCCATGGTAGAAACATAGAAACATATAAAATAGGTGCAGGAGTAGGCCATTTGGCCCTTTGTGCCTGCTTGATAGGGCCACGGTATGCCTCGAACAAGGATTGTTCGCCGTACACTACAAAGAGGCAGGCATAGCAGGGGCCCATGCACATGCACATAACTATGCCTTGTATTTGGAGGAAATGGGAGGAGTCAAACGAAAAGTTATTTAGGGTAAGGACCAGCTCCACTAGGCGGAGGAAAGTATTTGTAGACAGGGATTGGTTGGTTCTGCGGTCGAGGAAGAGACAGAGGGCTTTGAGACCCTCCTGGTGGGGGATGTAGGCGTAGAGAGACTGGACATCCATGGTGAAGATGAGGGAATGGGGGCCTGGAAAATGGAAGTCCTGGAGTAGATGAAGAGCGTGTGAGGTGTCTTGAACATAGGTAGGGAGGGATTTAACCCGGGGGATAGGATGGAGTCGAGGTATGTGGAAATAAGTTCAGTAGGACACGAACAGGCAGAAACAATGGGTCGGCCAGGACAGTCAGGTTTGTGGATTTTGGGGAGAAACATAGAAACAGAGAACATAGAAAATAGGTGCAGGAGTAGGCCATTCGGCCCTTCGAGCCTGCACCGCCATTCAATATGATCATGGCTGATCATCCAACTCAGTATCCCGTACCTGCCTTCTCTCCATACCCCCTCATCCCCTTAGCCACAAGGGCCACATCTAACTCCCTCTTAAATATAGCCAATGAACTGTATTATCCTTAAACTGTGACCCCTTGTTCTGGACTTCCCCAACATCGGGAACAATCTTCCTGCATCTAGCCTGTCCAACCCCTTAAGAATTTTGTAAGTTTCTATAAATCCCCCCTCAATCTTCTAAATTCTAGCGAGTACCAGCAGAGTCTATCCAGTCTTTCTTCATATGAAAATCCTGACATCCCAGGAATCAGTCTGGTGAACCTTCTCTGTACTCCCTCTATGGCAAGAATGTCTTTCCTCTGATTTGGAGACCAAAACTGTACGCAATACTCCAGGTGTGGTCTCACCAAGACCCTGAACTAGGTATGCTGCAAAACATACCTTCAGCGGCACTGCCCGAGTGCGTGACTTTGGAGCCTTTGAGAGGGGGGCGGGTTTAAAACGCGATTTTCTTTAGGCTATTGAAATCGAGGTTGTTCAGCCTGCCTAGTTGCTGTGAAAAATCGCTGCGAGGTTCGTTCGCTGCAGCTATTTTAAAACTAAATTGGGTTATTTAATTGTTATAGTAGATTAAAAATCATCCTCTAAAGCCGCGAACGCCAACAATGGGACGGATCTCATGTAGGGGACAAGGCAAGGTAGGTTGTTTATTTTTACATTAAAAAGGGCTTCTTAAGATCCCTTTATACAAAATTTTATGTTGCGAGTAGCTGACTTGGGGGCCCATTCAATCCCACACTATCTTTCATGCCATACGGGCTTCAAATCCACCGCAATGGCAACGTTCCAAACCAGCGCGTTCCACAAAATCCCACTCTCAAGCTGATTTAAATGGCCATTAATTTACAGCAATTGAACACTAAATCCCTTCCATTTGGCCTATAAATTAATGTCAATGAGATTTTAAAATCATGTTTTATTGTGAATTCTTGTGTGAATGTTCTTTGGACACCTAGGCTATATAAAAATGTCAATCTTTCCTTAAGAAATGGATAGATGTTTAGATCTAGTAATTGAATTTTGGAATTAGCTACAATTGGGAACTAACTAATTATATGCTTTAATTTCAGGTCATCCAAGTAAGATTGTTTAATACTTGTTTCAGAATGCTTCAATCTATAATAACTGAACATTTCTTTCAGTTCTCTTAATTTTTAATAAAATTATGGGCTTTAGACTGTTCTTGATCACAGCTTTTGTGTTAAGTCAATAGAAAATCAATAGGGAACAAGATGCTAATTTCTGAGTATGAAAATGGCCATAACTGTTTTAATACTGAAGATATGAAAGTGAAGTAGGTGTCAAATTAAACTTCTTTGTATGCTTTATCTGATGGGATAAATTGCAGACTTGATTTTTAAAATCTCAAAATGTTGTAACATTGCTACCTGTACAACTGCAGTAGAACATCCCTACTCCTATACTCAAATCCTTTTGCTATGAATGCTAACATACCATTCACTTTCTTCACTGCCTGCTGCACCTGCATGCCTACTTTCAATGACTGGTCTACCATGAAACCCAGGTCTCGTTGCATCTCCCCTTCTCCTAATCGGCCACAATTCAGATAATAGTCTACTTTCCTGTTTTTACCACCAAAGTGGATAACCTCACATTTATCCACATTATACTGCATCTGCCATGCATTTGCCCACTCACCTAACCTATCCAAGTCACCTTGCAGCCTCCTAGCATCCTCCTCACAGCTAACACTGCCCCCCAGCTTCGTGTCATCCGCAAACTTGGAGATGTTGCATTCAATTCCCTCGTCCAAATCATTAATATATATTGTAAATAGCTGGGGTCCCAGCACCGAGTCTTGCGGTACCCCACTAGTCACTGCCTACCATTCTGAAAAGGACCCGTTTACTCCTATTCTTTGATTCCTGTCTGCCAGCCATTCTCTATCCACATCAATACTGAACCCCCAATACCGTGTGCTTTAAGTTTGCATACTAATCTCTTATGATAAATCTTATGATATATCTCTTAAGATGATATATCATCTTAGACTGTCTGCTACTGAAATTGCCATCTGTATATTTATGGAAGTGAGATTGTGCAGGTCTGTATATTTGTTGAAGCCATTTGATGTTTTTAGACAATGTTGCCCACCTGATGGTGACGTTGTGATTGAGTACGGCCTGTGAATGAGGGTGAAGAGATAGCAATCTCACTGAGCAGAGCAGTTGTCAAGTGTTGGAGGAGGGTGGTGCAATCCTGGAATCCTGGTTGCTTCCTAAGGCAAAGCTCTTGTTGTTGAAGAAAATCAATATGTATCTAAATAATCCAGTTTTGTACAAAAATAATACGTAAATATTCATTTTCTGATTCACTTTTTGATAGAAAAGATGCCAAACTAAGATTGACAGAAGAAAGGTTGCACAATAGGCTACACAGTTATGGGTGGTTACCTAGTATAACTGATAATTTATTATACCATTGATTATTATATATTGTTTTGGTTGTGTTATTGCATTATTGTGCCTGGAAAGCTGCAGCAAGTAAGAATTTCATAGTTCCAGTCCTGCAGTATATGATGATTAAACATTATTGACATTTGTAAAGATTTGGTTTTACTGTGTATGATTCTAGTTACGCAAATAGTTTCAAGAATTTGACTGCATTGAATTTTGCTTTTGCTCAAAAAACAACAATTATGTATTCAGAAAGTGAGTTGCTCTTGTAGGAATGTATCATCTCAAACATATCTGTAAATGCCTCACATTATTTCAAATATCACCCATAAATATATGTTATTACTTGTTATGGGTAATGCCAAAATCAAAATGATTTTTCACAGCAGATTCCAACCTAATAATCCAGATGTTGTATTTGTTTAATCCTCCCTTTGGACATTATTGATTTATTGCACACAGCTGTTTCTTTACAAAGAGATATTCCATGATTGCATAATAATTTGAATCAACATACAAGTCTTGTCCTTAGAGTAAATAATAGTAAAAGGGGAAAGGTATTTTGCTGGGTTTTAATTCATGGGTGCCAAGAAAGATTTATATTTCACATAATGGGAAGCCTTTCAACCTCATTAATATCAATGCTGGCCCAGTGGGAAGATGGTAATGAATAGGTTCTATGGGAAAGGAACGCAATCCTGATCTGCTATGGAAAAAAATTACAAAGTGCTGGAGTGACTCACTGGGTTAGGCAGCATCTCTAGAGAACATGGATAGGTGATATTTCAGGTCTGGACTGAAGAAAGGTCCCGGCCTGATATGTCACCTATTCATGGTCTTCGGGGATGCTGCACGACCCACCGAAATACTCCAGAATTTTGTATCTTTTTTTGTAATCCTCTGTAGTTCCTTGTTTCTACATTCTGATCTGGTGTGGACTTGGTTTTACCTTCCTGATTCCTCAGTCAGGAACCAGATTGCAGGTACTAAATTGGCATGCCTCAGATTTGCAAAATAATTGACTGTTTTAGCTGTTTCAGTTCAGTGTGGCTGGAATAAACACCCCTCCTGGAAAAAGTAGGTGCTCAGACATTCTCAGGTGCTCAGCCATGAAGTAAAATGGAGGATCCGCGTGTGGGGACTGCCGTGAGGGATGGTGGGAGAATAAGGGGGGACCTGGTGTGGGGGAGAGGGGGGGGGGCACTCTAGTTTAGAATGCTCTGTCCAAGGGATAAGCCTGTGATCGTTTGTTTGTTCCTTTGTCCCCGGTTAAGGCGCTGTGCACACAGCAGCCAGCCAACAATCGCTTGTCTTTTTCTTTTTTTTCCATTTTTAATTTAATTTTAATTTCAAGTTTTCGTGTGCCTTTTTGTGTTTTATGACTGTTGGCAGGCCAATTTCCCTCCGGGGATGAATAAAGTTCTATCGTATTGTATCATATCGTATTCTGTTGGAATAGTTTTCATCAGGTCGGAGTAGAATTTCTAATTTTTTTGGTTGAACTTTAACTGGTCTTTCACCTCTTGGGAGATTACATTATTGGGCTGAATATGTGACTAAATATAATGTTACATAAGGTATAAGAATTCCATTGGATTAGTTGGGTGAACCTGTTGCACCTGAATTGAATATGCCATTGTTTCATAATCGCTGAAGCTGCAATGGTTTTTCTGACTACTTACTTGCACCTGTACAGCCCAACTTTGTCTGATGAAGGGTCTTGACCCGAAACATCACCTATTGCTTTTCTCCGGAGATGCTGCCTGACCCGCTGTGCTACTCAAGTATATTCTGTCTATCTTCATTGCTGTGACTTTGACTGGTATAACTAACGTCAAGTCAAACCCTGTGGCAACGTCCAAAGCAATGAAACTGTATGCGGCATTCTGGTAGGATCAGTTCAATCAGTTGCTATCATAGCAATGACCTTCACTCGCTACATTGTTATTGGTTTTGAGCAGCCAAGTGTTTTAGTTGCCAAAGGAAAGATCTCATTCCCTGACCTAAGGGCTTGACTGCATTCACTGCAGTGCTTTTTGTATTTCATTGGTACCTTTAAAAGGGGGAGCACATTGTGTAGCTTGCACATTCGCTTTGTGACCAGGTGGATAGTCTGGTTTCCTCCCACAGATAAGTAGATTGGGAAGGTAATCTGTCACTGCGATTGCTCCTGGTAGATGAGCAGTGGAAACTTGAGGTAATTGATAAGAATGTGGGGAGAATAAACTAAGTGATTGATGGTTGGCACAGAAAGAGCAGGTTAAAAGGGCAGTTTCTGTGTTGTACGACTGTGATATTTCTAATCAAGGTTTAGGTTTATTACTGCCACAGGTATCGAGATACAGTGAAAAGCTTTGTTGTGCATGCTATCCAATCAGGTCAGATAATCCTATGTTTAAATATAATCCAGTCAAACTGAAGTACAATAGACAAAAGTGGAAGATACAGAGTGTAACCTAATAATTCTCAGCATTGTAGTGCAACGGTTCCATAGACAAAGTCCAATATCTGCAATGAGGTAGAGTTGAGTCGGATAGTACCTGAGCTTATGTTAGGGCCATTCAGAAGTCTGATAACAGAGAGGAAGAAACTGCTCCTGAGTCTGATGGTGTGTGCTTTCAAGCTTCTGTACCTCTTGCCTGACGGGAGCATGGAGAAGTCTTTGATGATCCGAGCCAGAATTATGTAGATGGAGTCAATGGTAGAGGGTCTGGTCTGTGTGATGGACTGGGCTACATCTACTATTCTTGGCAATTTCTCATGGTCTTGTTCCCAAGACCATGAGAAATGTAGAGCTGTTCCCAAACCAGTTTGTGATGCAATCTGACAGTATGGTTTCCACGTGCATCTGTAGAAGTTTGTAAGGATCACTGGAGACTTGCCAAATTACCTCAGTCTACTGAGGAAGTAGAGGTGTTGGTATTGTTCTTGGCTACTGCATCAATGTGGTTAATCCACAACAAATCATTGGCGAAATTAACTCCGAACCTGAAGCTCTCAGCCATTTCCATTTCGGCATCATTGATTCTGATTGGGGCATGTGCTTCTTGAAGTCAATAACTGGCGACTTTGCCCTGTTGACCTTGATGGAGAGGCTGTTGTCCTAACACCATGTTATCAAGTTCTCTATCTCCTTACTGTACTCCGTCCCATCATTATTTGTGATTCAGCCCACCACAGTGGTGTCATGGGAGTTACAGCTGAATTTGGCCACATTGTTGTGGGGCACCAATGTAGAGAACTATTGTGGAGATGGTATTGTCACCTATCCTCACTGATTGTGGTCTGTGGGTCAGATAGTTGAAGGTCCAGTAGCAGAGTGGGTTGCTGATTCCTAGGGTCCAGGAGTTTGGTGTTGAGCTTGGATGGGTATATGCTGTTGAAGGGATGAACTGTAGTCGATAAATGACAATCTAACATAGGACACTTTGTTGTCTATGTGTTTTATTGATGGGTTTAGGTTCAGGGAGATGGTGTCTGCTGTGGGCACGTTGCGATGGTAAGTAAACTGCAGTGGATCAAGTAAACTGCAGTGTCTGAGAGCCTGTAGTTAATGTGCGCCATCACCAGTCTCTAATAGCAGTTCATGTTGGTGAATGCCAAATTACTACCTTACTTTACTTTGGCCGAAAAAAAAATCTTTGGTCAATTGAAGACTCAATATGCAATTGTTAATGTCATCTATACTTAACTTAAAACTTTCATCTTGTCCTCTTCCGGTTTGCGTTGTTTTTAATAGGATTGTAATAATTTCATCTATCCTGCATTTGACAATCCTGCTGAATTATTCTCTGACAATTGTATCTTGGTTCCGCACAATGATACGATAAGAAGGATCAATTCTACATGTATCACACACTTCCCTGGAATCATTAACGAGTACTTTTCTTTCAATGCTGTCACTGAGGGAACCAATGCTACTCGCTTCCCAACAGAATTCCTCGATTCTCTTGAGATCTCTGGATTACCACCACACAAATTGGAGTTTAAAAAAGGATCTCCAATGTTAATGAGAAACTTGGAAATGCCAAAGCTATGCAATGGAACGAGGATGATTGTGGAAGAGCTACACAATCATCTGATCATTGCAAGTATCAACATGGGAACCTTCAAAGATGACATTGTTCTCATTCCTAGGATAAAGCTCAATTTGACAGAAGGAAACGACATTCCCCTTCAGCGGACCCAATTCCCCATTCAATCAAGTTTTGCTATGATGATCCATAAAGTGCAAGGACAAATCATGGAGAAAGTGTTGATATACCTCGAGAAACCGGTATTTCAGCATGGACAACTATATGTGGCTCTTAGCCGAGGAAAGATGAAGAAAAATGTCAACGTTTTCCTGAAGGATGGAACATCGACCAAGATTGTTGTCATTAAACGTGTGCTTGGTTGAACGATGACTTCTGAGGTAAATTCTCAGATTTTCTTCAAGTTAAAATTTGACAACTCAATAATGTTTCTATATTAAAATTGTGTGCCTTTTATTCCATGTACAGCAAAGAGACATTGAGAGGCAGTGAGCAGCAGAACGCAACAAGAGACAAAACAAGAAAGAACTGAACTGAATAAATCTCATCTTTAACATTTAAATTGTTGTTATGTTTTAAGAGTTATTCACATTTTATGCTTTAATAAATCTATTTTCCACTTGCCATGCCTGTCAGCTGTGCCTGCGCAGTAATGCCTGCGTGTTCTACGTCACAATGGGAACCCAATGGGTGGGAATGGCTGCGCCACCGGAGAGCTGCTAAGAGTGGATGGGGATGATGGAGTGAGTACATAGGGGGGGGGGGGAATAACAAGGGGCAGAGTGGGGGGTGAGGTGAGGGCGGATCAGGAGCATCACAATGGGAACTCGTCAGCTGCGCCTGCACAGTTGGGGGCTATGGGTGAGTGGTGGATTATTGCCTTAGGGGACCAGGCCTCCCATGTGAGAATGGGACCCCTAGATTCCTGGTCCTTGATGTTCTGATGAAATATACATTCCTCATCACATTTCCCCTTGTTCTTCTAAAGCACTCAAAAAGCACATGCATACAGATGAAAAATGTGTTTGTTGTCTGTGTTGCCTGTGTTCATTTCCTTTCTGGTTAATGTGCTACACACCGGGCCAGTGACACATTTCCTGCATGTTGTAATATTCTACTTAGCATTCCCTTCGAGTTACCCTGGCCAGAATAGTGTGCAGTTGATAAATGCAACAAACTGCGGACCAGCAAATCGCAAATTAGTCAGGAATTGAGTTACAGGAGCTTTACAATTCACTTAATTATGCAGCAGCACCATTAAAGTATTTCAACAACATGCCCTGAGTAATTATAAAAATAATCTGATAACACTGATATCAGAAATGTTCTGCCCTTGAACTACTGGACTGGTTGTGGTCCAGAGTTGATGCACAGACTCAACAAACAACACACACACTGGGGATATTAAAATGGATTTTGAGTGGTTATGCAGTAGAATTCAAACTCATATTAAGTCCGAGTTTTATGCCAATGAGAACAGTGCTGTCAGGAACTGGAAATTTGCTAGATGAGCAACTTATTTGACTTTCAATACAGAAGAATAGTCTCTGTAAAAGTTATATGGTAATATTCTATTATTCTAATATTCTATGAAATTCTAATCATTTCAATTAATTTTGCATACATTCAGTAACTGATATTAACAGATATATATCAGAGGCAAGGATGTATTACATCACATAAAGAGGCTATTTGGCCCATTAAGTTTACACCAGCTCTCTTCTCAATTCAGCCTGATTACTAAATTATATCCCTGGAATTACTTCTCCTACTTCCTTTAGAAGGCCGAGATTGAACCTGCTTCTACATAGACTAAAGTACTTGAAATAATATAAATGTAAATTCACAGTTTTAAATGGGATTTGTACCCATTCTTTGGGGTTAACAATGTATAATGACTTTAATTAAGACGCTAATTAAAAATTATTTCAAATTTATTATGCCATTAATGCATATGGAGAAGCGATGGGAGTCTACAACACCGAGAGTTTGTAAGGGCCATGATGAACATCTTTGTTACTTCCCCAGCCACATGATGAGGTCCCAAAGAACTGTAGAGTAACCATTGTTATTCCTTTGGTTGGGAATGAAAGAAGAACAAATCCAAGGAATTATAGGTCGGTGCACCTGTGGTAGGGAAACTATTGAACAGTATTCTTCAGTGACAGGATTTATTGAAGAGAATGGGCTAATTAGGGACAGTCAGCAAGGATTTGTACACAACAGGTTTTGTTGTGGTATTAATGGTCTCTTAACCTACCAAGACTTTATCTTCAGGTGCTGATATCTCTTGCTGGTAATCATCAAGGGGGATCTAGTTCTCAGCCTTTTCCTTTACATGGGACTGAGACAGGGATAACTGGTTATGAGGTGTGTACAAAACCATGGCATCTGTTACAAGGATATATGAAGGCCAGCTTGGGATGGCACTGCAGTGTAATCCACTCCCACCATCAGATTTTGATGAAATAATTGTTACATCCAGAAGGCTGCTGAACCTACTCTTCATGCTGTATATAAAAACAAAGGCACTTGGAGAATATATCTTTAATTTAACTCTCGGTATCATCAAGCCATCAAGCTCTTTGTCAGGCTGTGCCCCTACAAAGAGGAACGTTTGGTAATACATTTGCAACCGGGGGTTTGCTTGACAGCTTCTATGTGGCTTGGTGAATAAATCAGTAGAAAAAAGAAGGAAAAAGGACAAGAACGGAATGACATTTATGCTGAATGCAGAGGTCAACTCTTTCATTTACCCCACATATAGAAAAAAATTGAGAAAAAAGTGCAGTGTCTTCTCCAAGGGAGTTAAAAACCTACAGTTTCTGAATTTTCCGTGGTTGAGCTCTTCCCTTGTAAACAGCCTAGTGTGTTGACAGATGCAAACTGAAAGATAACACAAACTCTGATACTGCCTTTGAATCAATCTGTCACCACGTATCAGGCAGTTGTAATGTATCATAGTGATTGTGCAGTGGAACTCCATCAAAGATACCAATGCACTTTCAGTTAAACATTATGAATTAAGTTATGAATTGTAAGTTTAACTACTGCACATTATCATTTTATGGTAGACCCAGTAAACAGTTGAATGCATGTGTACTTTGCTTGCTTGATTGACACAATCATACAAATACATGGGCAGGCAAGTTGGAAGATTCAGCACCCAATTCTACCTTTATTCTCCAGACCTACATGTTCTCTTCATAACAATGTTTTAATTCAATTTTCAACCAATCATGTTCTCTAGCAAACAAATTAACCTTCCTCCCACACAGCTAGCATCAACACCTGCCCCAAGCCATCAACAGAGGCTCAGGCACCATGACACTGTCACTTGGTTTACTTTATTTAGTCTTAGTCTGATGAAGGGTCTCGCCTATTCCTTTTCTCCAAAGATGCTGTCTGACCCTCTGAGTTACTCCACCATTTTGTGTCTATCTTCAGTGTAAACCAGGATCTGCAGTTCTTTCCTACACATTTTCTTCATTTGGTTTGTGGTTCACCTCAGCAGTCTTAAATAAAAGACTGTTGTAGTTGCAACCATTTGTACACCCCCAAGGAGGCAAAGTTTGTTTTTAAATCTTTGGTCTTTAATTCTTGGGGCTGCTACCGATGGGAAAACTGAACGGAAAATAACATTGATATAACTGCCCATTGGCAATGTCAAACTTGGTGACCTCAATCACCTCCCGTAACATTGTCCCTATTATAATTTGCCACATGTGGAATATCCTTATGATGCCTCCTAAATGATGAGGTTGGGCAATAAAGTTGAATCTTTTCAATTGATATCTTAATTCATTGCAAACAATGAATTAACCTCAATGGAGATTTATATTTGAGAAGTAAATTTAGAATGTCACTTATATCAAAGGAACTCTATTAACAGCAATTGGATCCATTCTGTACCATAGATTATTGTTGCCCTTGTGGCTACTAGATATGTAAAATAAGAATGTGTAATTATATCCATGTGAATATGAATAGAATGTGTAAGAGTGGGTTTTGGCACCAAACAAATAATTGATTTAGATGTCATTGCAAATTGTCATCGAGCCATGAACAGAGAAACTGCCTTGGCAAGTTGTCTATGCTGACTATAAATGCCAAGCTACATTTGTCCCATGAAACTGATGTTCATGTTATTCTTTTTTTATTACTTGAACTCATGAATTAAAGTATTGCCATTAATCCTTGAGCACTCTTCCAACAATTTACAATTTACTGATGAAGAAAAAAATCTAACACCTGTGTTAGATAATGATAAAATTACCACAAGCCCTTAGAGAATAACATCTTTCTCATACTGTAAATTGCAAAGAAATAGCTCACCATCTGATATTAAAATAGAGGCAGTAACATGAATGTTAAATTATTTCAGAGACTTCTTTATTTAATTAAAATTATTATTTTCTCTCTATTTTATTCTAAACAGATTTTATAAAGACAATCAGTCAAGGTATTGACTATAGTAGTCAGAACGTTATGTTGCAGCTTCATAAAACGTTGTTTTGGCCGTAGTTGGCATATGTTGTGCAGTTTTTGGTGTCCCCATTACAGGAAGGCTCTGGAGAGTTTGCAGAAGAGGTTTACCAGTATGCTGCCTGAATTAGAAGAACTTGGATTGTTTTCTCTGACGCATCAGAGGTTAGAGGGAGACCTGATAGGAGTATATAAAATTATGAGAAGCATAGATATGATAGTCAGAAACATTTTCCCAGGGTGGAAATGTCAAAAACTAGAGGGCAAAGCTTGAAGAATTGAAGGTCAAATAGAGAAAGATTAAAGGAGGTGTGTTGGACAGAGTGGTGGGTGCCTGCAACATATGGTCGGGTATGGTGGTAGAAGTGGCAGATATTATATTGTCCTTTAAAATCTTTTAGGCTGGCATATGGAGATGAAATGAATGAAGGGATATGAATTACTGTATCAATTACTATGAAAAGCCTCTTCAGAGTGTTGTATTGAGTGTGTTTATTTAACATTAACATTGACTGCTGCTCCAAGCACAACAATAATGCTCTCCTTCCTGTTGTAAATTAATCTATGTGGAGTAGGCTGACACAATTATAATGTCATTAAAAGTGCTTGTAATTAAAAAATATTATCAAATGAGTTACAATTTCATTGTGAATTACAATGGGAGGGTCACTGTGGTCACCATAGCACGTCTGATATTTGTGTAGTATTAAAATTATGCTGGCATAAACGCTATCACATGAATAAGCCAAAGGACTCTGAAGCTTAGATAGAAGAGTTGGATAAAGGCCAACAATGTAATTTCACATTAACATTTGCTTAATTACCATCACATCCTCGGAGGCTAAGAAAAGCTTTAACAGCTCAAATGACTGTAGGGTTGCCTAGTACAGACATGTGTGGATCTCAGCGGGGAGAGCATTTAGTTCTGAAGTTAAAAGATGAGAGGATTCCATGTACAAGGTTGACTTTGCTCTGATTTGTTGGAGTATACATTGTTGCCGCAAGCCATCTCCTTAGGATTCTTGTGAATTATCGGTTTTGACAATGCAGACTGGTGGAACATGCTCACACAAACACAGGGCAGAAGAATAAGAGCCATACACTGCATAGCATTTAATAAATCAGAAGTGTGGAGATATAACATATATAACATATAACAATTACAGCACGGAAACAGGCCATCTCGACCCCTCTAGTCCGTGCCGAACACATAGTCTCCCCTAGTCCCATATACCTGCGCTCAGACCATAACCCTCCATTCCTTTCCCATCCATATAACTATCCAATTTATTTTTAAATGATAAAAACGAACCTGCCTCCACCACCTTCACTGGAAGCTCATTCCACACAGCTACCACTCTCTGCGTAAAGAAGTTCCCCCTCATGTTACCCCTAAACTTCAGTCCCTTAATTCTCAAGTCATGTCCCCTTGTTTGAATCTTCCCTACTCTCAGTGGGAAAAGCTTTTCCACGTCAACTCTGTCTATCCCTCTCATCATTTTAAAAACCTCTATCAAGTCCCCCCTTAACCTTCTGCGCTCCAAAGAATAAAGCCCTAACTTGTTCAACCTTTCTCTGTAACTTAGTTGCTGAAACCCAGGCAACATTCTAGTAAATCTCCTCTGTACTCTCTCTATTTTGTTGACATCCTTCCTAAAATTAGGCGACCAAAATTGTACACCATACTCCAGAATTGGCCTCACCAATGCCTTGTACAATTTTAACATTACATCCCAACTTCTATACTCAATGCTCTGATTTATAAAGGCCAGCACACCAAAAGCTTTCTTTACCACCCTATCTACATGAGATTCCACTTTCATGGAACTGTGCACAGTTATTCCCAGATCCCTCTGTTCACCTACATTCTTCAATTCCCTACCATTTACCATGTACCAAGATGATTGAGAGGAGCTCGTCCACATTCACATGTCTTGCTGTGGAGATCAGCAAGCAAATACTCATAGGAAGTTGAAACGACTCATTCTTTGAAGAGACTGCTGTAAAACCATTCATACTCCAGTTATCTGGGAGACAAGGTAAGATGTTCCCAATAAAACTCAGTCTCCCAAAAATAAAAATCTTACTTAATTTAAAATTTGACGATCATTTTAATTTGCTTTGCTAAATGTCAACATCCATCTTAGACTTCAACTACTTTTAACAATATTAGGAAAACTTTAAATTTGTATAGAGTCATAGAGTCATACAGCATGGAAATAGGCCCTTCGGCCCACCTAGCCCACACCGGCCAACATATCCCAGCCACATTAGTCCCACTTGCCTGCGATTGGCCCATATCCCTCCAAACCTGTCCTATCCATGTACCTGTCTAACTACTTCTTACATGTTGCGATAGTCCAAACCTCAATTCCCCTCCTGGCAGCTTGTTCCATACACCCACCACCCTTTGTGTGAGAAAGTTATCTCTCAGATTCCTATTAAATCCTTTCCCCTTCACCATAAGCTTATGTCCTCTGGTACTCGATTCCCCTACTCTGGGCAACAGACTCTGTGCATCTACCTGATCTATTCTTCTGATGATTTTATACACCTGAATAAGATCGCCCCTCATCCTCCTGCACTCCAAGGAATTGAGTCGTGGCCTACTAAACCTCTCCCTATAGCTCAGGCCCTCGAGTCCTGGCAACATCCTTGTAAATCTTCTCTGTGCCTTTTCCAGTTTGACAACAATTTCAGCACTAAATTCAGTATTTCAGTACTAATGGCATAGCACATTAATTTCATTAACATTTGTCTATGGAAAACCATTAGCAATTTCTTTGTTGTGGTAAGAGAGAAAACAATTGTAAACTTCCTGTAATATTGTACAGAAGAATGCATGAAACTAGTAAATTGCCTTTTCTTTAGCCTTTTCTTCAGGACTGAAGATGATTTAATTCCACTCGTCTGTGTTCTACAGTAACTACCATGACCAAATTGAGAAACATGATGGAACCGTTTGTGGGTAGTTTGTCAGGTGGTGCACTCCTATTGCTGTTTAAACTGTGCTCCAAATACGTGGACTTGACGTCTCAATACTGTCCCGAATATTCCTTCTCCACTTTGAACAGTAATAGGCCAGGGAATCCAATGGGGTACAGGTAGTGTTGCAGTTTTTCAGGGAAGCTTTGAGAATACTCTTGAATCTTTTCCTCTGTTGCTCCAGTAATCTCTTCTTCGAAGAACTCAGAATAGAATTGGAGCCTGGTGTCAGGCAGGAGTAGCCTGCCCAGAGGAGCTGACTAAGTGTCACTTGTGCTTCAGTGGCTGGGGATATATATAGAACAGTACAGCACAGGAGCAGGTCCTTTGGGATACAATTGACATGATGAGAGGTTAAACTAATCTCCTCTACCTGCTTGTGATCCATATGCCTCTATTCCCTGTACTTCCATCAGCCCGTCCAAAAGCATTTTAAATGCCACTATTGTATCTGTCTCCACCACCATCTGTGACAGTGTGTTCCAGGCTGCCACCTTGTCAATTTCTTTGTTGAACTAAATTAAGGCGCATGTTGCAATCAAAAGCGCTTGAACAATTGGTTGGAAAGAAAGCCAAACTGTAAGAAAGACGACTGCGCCTATGTAAATAAATATGGCTCCCACGTTTCCATTAAACTTTCCTCCTCTCACCTTACAGTTATGCCCTCTAGTGTTGGACATTTCCACCATGTAAACGAGATTCTGACTGTCTACCTGTTCTATGCCTATCCTAATTTTATATTCTTCGATGGAGGGACTGAAGGAAATTCACATTAGGCAGGAAATGGTGTTGGATAGACTGATGGAATTGAAGGCTGATAAATCCCCAGGGCCTGATGATCTGAATCCCAGGGTACTTAAGGAGGTGGCTCTAGAAATCGTGGACTCATTGGGGATCATTTTCCAATGTTCTATAGATTCAGGATCAGTTCCTGTTGATTGGACGGTAGTTAATGTTATCCCGCTTTTCAAGGAGGGAGAGAGAAAACAGGGAATTATAGACCAGAAATCATGCTTGCCTAATCGTCTGGAATATTTTGTGGATGTAAATTCAGATCAGGTCAGGGGGAGTGCCCCCCCCCCCCCCGCCATGGGTACCATGTAATCCCGTGCTACCTGCTCCATGGTCGGATAATCGGCGATTAAACCATTTCCCCCACATGGTTTTCCAGGTGAGGAGGGGGCTGTGCACCCCCAGCAGGACCACAAACAAGGCCTGTCAAAGGGTGGATGAGCTTCTAGCGAGCCAACGTCCAACCAAACTTCAGTAGAAGTTGCAATCACTGTCGTACATAGCATCGTAAGGAATGATGATAAAGCACACACACCAAAATCCTACACTTCCAGCGGCTGAAGTCCGCAGGAACTGGAGGACAGAGATGTGTGGTGTGTACATCAATGTTCCCGTCGGAAACCAGCAACACTGCATCACTAATGTTTTCAACGATGATGAATGAACTAGGAAAATAGACAATGGAGAGCCAGTGGATGTAGTGTACCTCGACTTTCAGAAAGCCTTTGATAAGGTCCCACATAGGAGATTACGGGGCAAAATTATAGCACAGGCTATTGGGGGTATGGTACTAACATGGATAGAAAATTGGTTGGCAGACAGGAAACAAAGAGTAGGGATTAACGGGTCCCTTTCAGAGTGGCAGGCAGTGACTAATGGGCTACCGCAAGGCTCTGTGCTGGGACCGCAGCTATTTACAATATACATTAATGATTTAGATGAAGGGATTAAAAGTAACATGAGCAAAGCTGGTTGGCAGTATGAACTGTGAGGAGAATGCTATGAGGATGCAGGGTGACTTTGACAGGTTGGGTTAGTGGGCAGATGCATGGCAGATGCAGTTTAATGTGGATAAATATGAGGTTATCGACTTCGGTGGCAAGAACAGGAAGGCAGAATATTTTCTGAATGGTGTCAAGTTAGGAAATGGGGAAGTACGATGAGATCTGAGTGTTCTTGTACATCAGTCACTGAAAGTAAGCATGCAGGTACAGAAGGCAGTGAAGAAAGCTAAAGGCATGTTGGCCTTTATAACAAGAGGAGTTGAGTAAAGAAGCAAAGAGGTCCTTCTGTAGTTTTACAGGGCCCTGGTGAGACCACACCTGGAGTATTGTGTGCAGTTTTGGTCCCCTAATTTGAGGAAGGACATTCTTGCTTTTGAGGGAGTGCGTGTCAGTTTACAAGGTTAAATCCTGGGATGGCATGACTGTCGTATGTTGATAGAATGGAGCCGCTGGGTTTGTATACTCTGGAGTTTAGAAGGAAGAGAGGCTATCTTATTGAAACATATAAGATTATTAAGGGTTTCGACACACTAAACATGTTCCTGATTTTGGTGGAGTCCAGAACCAGGGGCCACTGTTTAAGGATAAGGGGTAAGACATTGAGAACGGAGAAGAGGAAACACTTTTTCACACAGAGAGTTGTGAGTCTGTGGAATTCTCTGCCTCAGAGGGCAGTGGAGGCTGGTTCTCTGAATACTATCAAGAGAGAGCTAGATAGAGCTCTTAAAGATAGCGGAGTCAGGTGATATGGGGAGAAGGCAGGAACGGGGTACAGATTGTGGATGATCAGCCATGATCACAGTGAATGGCGATGCTGGCTCGAAGGGCCGAATGGCCTACTCCTGCACCTATTGTCTATTGTTTATCAGTGGCGTCTTGCTATAGACAATTAGGGTCTCATAAGCATAAAAAATAAGAAGGTAAATGTGGAGAACATAGGGCCATTCAAGGATATAGAAAGGAATTTGTGCTTGGAGTCAGGGGATGTAGATGAAGAACTAAAACTGCATCTGTATTCACAAAGGAGATAGAGAGATATCAGTGTAGGGAGTACTAAAATGCAGAGGCAGTTTGAGATGGAGAAATAAGTGGTGATGGGGTTTGGAAAGAGCATTATGTTGAATAAATCCTCAGAGCCCCAGGAGAATGCGGAAGCCTTAACGGAGATCTTTGTACCTTCCCCAGCCGCTGGCGAGATCCCAGAGGACTGGAGAGGCATCTGAAGAAGGGTCTCAAGGGTCACCTATTCATGCTCTCCTGACCTGCTAAGTTACCCCAACACTTTGTGTCCTTGAGCAATTGTTGTTCTTTTGTTTAAGAAGGGAAGTAAAGAGAATCCAGGAAATTATAGTAAGCCTCATGTCAGTAGTAGAAAGCTGTTGTAGTGGATTCTTTGGGATAGGATTTATTCCCATTTGGAAGAGAATGGGTTAAGTAGGGACAGTCAGCACGGGTTTCTATGTGGCGGGTCATGTCTTAATAAATTGTTCAATGATTTGAGGAGCTGACGAAGGTGATCGATAAGTGTAGGGCAGTGGACGTTGTCCACATGGATTTTAGTAAGGCATTTGATAATGTTTCCCATGGTTGACTGATGAAAATGACTAATGTGCATGGAATTTTATATCGAAGTCACGTGAGTGACTACGTGAAGAGCCCGCCAGCCCGCATGCGCGTCAATACATCTAACGCATGGCGCACCGACAGACTGGGAGGAGCGTCGGCTCCTCCAGCGATAAGTTTAAAAGCCTCACAGGTAAGTGTAAACTTGCTCTGAGGTGTTTTGGTATACGGTATTTTTTCAACAGAGTCTCTAGGTGTGATATGGAGAAACCTATGACCAAACCTAGACGGGCCGCGGTAAAACCGGCTGCAGAAGACCGCGGGAGTGCGGGAAGGCGGCGGCCATCTATTTCATCCTCAGAGTCGCTGGCTGTTTGCTCAGCCACCTCAGAATTAGTTCCTGCAAGGAGCTTGGCAACCCCGAAGGGGGATAAAGCCAAACAGAAATCAGTGAGGCATGTCCTCTCAGATGATTCATGCCAGGAGGATACTGCTCTCACATCAATGTCTGATGCGTTAGGGCCATTTATCACAGATGGAGCATCTCATGGAGAGGATGCTGGCACACAATATGCTCCGTGCTACGGAGGCATGCCCAGGCAGTTCTATTCTAACGCCTGCTGCAGTTACTGGTACAGGGCTGCTTGTGGCCTCCCACTCGGATGAGGGGAGTTTCGGAGATCGGTACACTGCTGACTCCGAATATGAATGTGTGCCGGAGGCTCATGCTATAATGCATGATATGCGTGAGTCGCATATAAAAGAGTTGCCCGCTCTTGCCTCCAAATCTGCTGTTCTTTCACGGACAGGCAAGCCACTTCTAGGGGAGTTGGCATCAAGCATCAGCTACCTTACTTCCCACCAACTAAAGGAGGAAACTATGGTAGAAACGGCTGCAAAATACCCCAGTCCAGAAAATTGTGCAACTTTAAATGTGCCCTTAGTCAACGCCTCTATTTGGGGTTATATTGGGTCCAACATCAAAGCCAAATAAATGAAGCTTCAATGCATCATGAGGTTACTATCTGCAAGCATCACGGCTTTTGTCAGGTCGGTCGATGGCGGTCAATTATCTGAACTTCAACAGGATGCTATGGCACTGATGTGCAATGCCCATTTTGAAATAAACTGTTTCCAGAAAGATGCCATCAGGTCTGCACTGAACCCAAAGTTCACACCTGTGCAAGGCCAGTAATGTTCAGCCTCCAAATCTCCTCTTCGGAGAAGACCTGAGCAAACAGGTTAAAAATTTGCATGAGGAATCTAAAGCAGCAGGCATGATTAAAGCATTTCCTATGAGCACGTCTCCGCTCTTCCGGCATCAGTACCCCTACGCCTCTACTAGCAAGAAGCGGTTTCCTGAAGCCAGTGGGAACTCCAGAGTTGCCCTACCCAGTCACAGGTCTTTTTTATGCCTAGGACCGTCCCGCCCATCATGGAAGATGCGGCAGCCTCACATCCCAGCACCTCAACCTTTCAGAGTGAAGGGGAAAAAACAGAACCAGAATTAGGGTTCGCTGGTCCTGGTCTCGAACCACCTGTAACCTTTGAGGTAGGTGGGTCTGGTTCTATCAGTCACACGGGGTGTGACGAGGAATTTCAAGTTGGTGGTAGGTTAAGTTTGTTTTTGCATGAATGGCGGCAGATAACCTCAGATCCATTTATATTGCACAGTATAAAGGGTTCCAAAATTAAGTTTTTACTGAACTCATTTCCACCCACACAAGATACGCCAAGTCGGTCGTATACTTGCTCCAAACAAAAGACTTTGGATATGCAAGCGGAAATACACGCATTGCACAGAAAAGGAGTAATTGAGAGACCAATTTAAGAAAAAGATCAATACTCTAATATATTCTCCAGGGAGAAGAAAGATGGTGGATGCCGTATCATCCTTGATTTGGCAAAATTCAACTCATACGTGCAATATAGACATCTTAAAATGGAGAATTTCTTTATTGTTAAGCAACTGATTTCTGAGGGCTGCTTTATGGCATGCATCGATCTCAAAGATGCATATTATTTCGTTCCGATTCACAAGGATCACCGGAGATATCTGAAGTTTAGCTGGATGGGGCAGCTGTGGCAGTTTAAAGTGTTACCTAATGGTTAAGCTCAGCTCCTCGGTTATTTACCAAACTGTTGAGGCCAGTGCTCGCCCAGCTCAGAGCTAAAGGGCATATTATTATGGGCTATTTAGATGATATTCTGATCATTGGGAGAACACTGCATCTGGCAAAACTAGCAGTTTCAGCTACAAAGCTCATTTTTGAGACATTGGGGTTTGTCATCCATCCAGCCAAATCCAGGTTGATACCAACAAGGTCTATTGATTATTTAGGGTTTACTATTAACTCAATGGAAATGTCTGTGACCCTGCCCAGGGGGAAAAGACTAGATTTGATGGAAGCCTGTAACAACCTTCTGATTGCAGTATAGCCATCTATTCGCCAGGTGGCTAGAGTAATTGGCAAAATAATGGTTGTCTTTCCAGCCGCTCGATATGTGTCTTTGCATTATTGAAATCTGCAGCTTGCAAAGGATCAGGCACTTAGATTCCACTTAGGTCATTTCGACAGACCGATCAGGTGTCGTCTGAATCTAAAGCAGAGTTACAATGATGGACGACCAATATTCAACATTACTCCGGCGGCATTTTGTCTAGTAAACCTTTAATTACACTGCAGAGTGGGATGGGGAGCTACTAACACCATCGCTAGTTGCGGTGGCAGAATTAACATGTACGAGTTACCATTTAGCCATCAATATGGTATAAATTACCTGGAAATGCTGGGGGCATTCTATGGTTTGAAGGCTTATTGTGGAAAGCTACATGATGTGCATGTTAGACTTCAAATTGATAACACTACGGCAGTGGCATATATTAATCACATGGGTGGAAACAAATCAGTATCCTGTGATATTTTAGCTAATCTCATTTGGAACTGGTGTATAGACAGGAGAATTTGGATCTCAGCTGCTTATTTACCAGGTAGATTTAACACGGTGGCAGATATTAGATCTCGTAAATTCAATGATCATACGGGGTGGATGTTAAATCTAAAAGTGTTTAACGACATTATTGCTTGTTATGGAACACCTGATATTGATTTGTTTGCCTCTAGGCTTAATCACCAATTACCAAGATATGTAGCATGGGAGCCAGACCCAGGGGCGGAGGCTATAGATGCATTCTCTTTTGACTGAGGGGGGATGTTCTTCTATGCTTTCCCTCCATATTGCCTCATTGGTCAATGCTTGCAAAAAATCATGCCAGACTTCGCTTCGGGTATTTTATTAGTGCCTAACTGGCCTACACAACCATGGTTCCCTTTAGTGTTGGGAATGCTAAAGGAACCACCTATGGCTGTTCATAAACATAAATATTTGCTTTTTCATCCCGTCTCGTGGGAATCTCGTCCGCCACATGACAGAATCAACGTGTTAATTTGCAGATTATAAGAAGACCTTTCCTGGGGCTCGGATTATCCGACCGGACAGTGGAGGTAATCGCTGCGGCTTGGCGGGACAGCACTAAGAAGCAGTACATTTCTTACATTAAACAATGGGAAGACTTTTGTGTCAATATACATATAAGTTACGTTACTTTTTTCACACAGAGAGTGGTGAATCTCTGGAATTCTCTCCCGCAGAAGGTAGTTGAGGCCAGTTCATTGGCTATATTTAAGAGGGAGTTAGATGTGGCCCTTGTGGCTAAAGGGATCAGGGGGTATGGAGAGAAGGCAGGTACAGGATACTGAGTTGGATGATCAGCCATGATCATATTGAATGGCGGTGCAGGCTCGAAGGGCCGAATGGCTTACTCCTGCACCTATTTTCTATGTTTCTATGTTTCTATGTTATGGCAGATATAGCTGATGTGTTGGAATTCCTTTCAACTATATATTTTGACAAAAAATTGAGTTATAGTGCTATTAACACCGCTCGTAGTGCTTTGTCGTCATACTTGCTGCTGGGATCAGGACACCATTCTGTCGGCTCTCACCCATTGGTATCCAAATTTATGAGGGGGATTTTTAACAAAAACCCTCCTTAGCCCAGATATAGTGAGGTATGGGACATTAATGTATTATTAACGCTGCTTCGCAGTTGGGCACCAGCTGCATCTTTATGTTTGGTCCAACTGACCTATAAATTAGTCATGCTCATGGCACTCGTTTCAGCACAATGAGTCCAGTCATTACAGAAATTAGGGCTGGATAAGGCAGTTATGTCCAATAATAGGGTAACCTTTTACATAAATGAGATAGTTAAGCAAAGTAGACCAGGTGTGCTAGGACTTAAGCTGGAGTTTTTGGCATATCCACCAGATCGTAGCTTATGCGTCATTACATATATTAAATAATATATGAAGGTGCAAAGGACCTTCGAGGCACTGAACTGGCTATTTTCATCAGTCATAAAAAACCACACAGAAGGGTATCGGTGCAGACCATTTCTAGATGGTTGAGACGTGTATTAGCATTTGCAGGAGTGGACACTGATGTTTATAAATCTCACTCTAACAGGGCTGCAGCCACATCGGCAGCAAGAGTCATGGAAGTTCAGCTGGACCACATCTTAATGACAGCGGGATGGGTGAATGAGCGAACCTTTCAAACGTTTTATAATAAGCCTATTACCAGGCCTGGTTTGTATGCTAGTAACATTTTAAGTTCTGTTAATTAATCTATTGTTTATCCCTGATGTAAGGGACCATTATTATTATATCCATTAAAAACATGGACATGTTTAAGTCAATATCATGTTTCTATGCAGTATGGTTCTTCAGCCATGTCTGACCAACTGGAGCAGCATGTTTGCATGGACTCTGGTTCACTGCATGAAACCACAGCTTTGAAGTCTTCACGTAGTCACTCACGTGACTTTGATATAAAATAGAAAGATTAAACGAGAACTTACCGTTTGAAGTTTGATCTTTATTTTATGATAAGTTAAAGTGAGGGATTACGTGCCCTCCACTCCCAACCCTATTCTCATAAAGAATAGTAGTTCTAGTAGTTCTAGCTCGTTAATCTTTTTTTTTTTTTTTTTTTCTTCTTTTTTGTGTTCTTTTGTCCTGTTTGAGTTCATTTTTGGTTTATTGTGTATGTGTGTGTGTGGGGGGGAGTAAACATGGTTTTGGTCTCTTTTTTCGGGGAGATGCGACTTCTCTTGTCGTATCCCCCGTCTCCGTCTGCGCCGAGGCCTAATAATGGAGCTGGCGGCCTCGGAGCTGCGGCAGTGGCGACCCGACCCCAGAGCGGGCAGCGGCAGTGGCGACCCGACCCTGGTGCGGGCTGCGGCAGTGGCGACCCAACCCCGGAGCGGGCTGCGGCAGTGGCGACCCGACCCCGGAGCGGGCTGCGACAGTGGCGACCCGACCCCGGAGCGGGCTGCGGCAGTGGCGACCCGACCCCGGTGCGGGCAGCGACTGCGGCAGCAGCCACCAGACCTCGGAGCGGGCAGCGGCAGCGGCAGCAGCGATCCGACCTCGGAGGACCGGCCGCGGGCCCGGTGGACGACATCGTCGGGAGCTCGCAGGTTGGTGACCTGTTCTGCGGAGCTCCCGCGACAACAGCTGTGTCCTCTGGACTGGAGGGCCGCAGCTTCGGCGGCTTCGACCACCCCTGGCCGCGGAGCTGAACCGGCCCGTTCGCGGAGCTTGGATTCAGCCGCGGGACTGACATTACTTACCATCGCCCGGCGGGGTCACAACATCGGAAGCCTGGATCGCCTCGGCGCAGAGGGAGAATAAGAAGGAAAGAGACAAAAACTTAAGACTTTTGCCTTCCATCACAGTGAGGAGTATTCAACTCACTGTGGTGGATGTTAATTTGTGTGTGTTTTTGCCATTTTTTACTATATGTAGGACTGCAAGGCAACAAAATTTTGTTCAGACCACAAGGTCTGAATGACAATAAAGGCTACTTTACTTTACTTTACTTTACTATAGGTTAGGTCAGCAACTATTCTGTGGTTTCATACAGCTGCTTTAAAGTTTGATGTGCATGCGGGCTGGTGGGCTCTTCACGTAATCCCTCACTTCAACTTCTCATAAAATATAGATCAAACTTCAAACGGTAAGTTCTCGTTTAATCTTTCTATTAACAGTGACATGGTTGTATGGATTCAGAACTAGTTTCCGGATAGAAGGCAGAGAGTACTGAAGGGAGGACGATATTCAGGCTGGAGCTTTATGATTAGTGGAGTGCTGCACTGCAGAGATCCGTTTATTGTTTGTAACTTATATAAATGAATTGGACATAAATATATTTAAGAAGAAACTGCAGATGCTGGAAAATCGAAGGTAGACAAAAATGCTGGAGAAACTCAGCGGGTGAGGCAGCATCTATGGAGTGAAGGTAATAGGCAATGTTTAGGGTCGAAACTCTTCTTCAGACTGTCGTGAGGGTGGGGGGGGGGGGGGGCGGAAAAAGAAAGGAAGAGGTGGAGCCAGTGGGCTGAGGGAGAGCTGAGAAGGGGAGGAGAAAGTAGTGGATGTCAGTCAGTAGTCCATTACCTGCGATGGAGATAGTGAGGTCAAGAAATGGTAGGGAAATGTCGGAAATGTTCCAGGTGTATTTGAGTGCCAGATGGAAGTTAGTGGTGAAATGGATGAAGTCAGTGAGTTGTGTGTGGGTGCAGGAGGTTGCACCAATGCAGTCATCGATGTAGCGGAGGTAGAGTTTGGGGATAGGGCCACGGTATGCCTCGAACAAGGATTGTTCGCCGTACACTACAAAGAGGCAGGGATAGCAGGGGCCCATGCACATGCACATAACTATGCCTTGTATTTGGAGGAAATGGGAGGAGTCAAACGAAAAGTTATTTAGGGTAAGGACCAGCTCCACTAGGCGGAGGAAAGTATTTGTAGACAGGGATTGGTTGGTTCTGCGGTCGAGGAAGAGACAGAGGGCTTTGAGACCCTCCTGGTGGGGGATGTAGGCGTAGAGAGACTGGACATCCATGGTGAAGATGAGGGAATGGGGGCCTGGAAAATGGAAGTCCTGGAGTAGATGAAGAGCGTGTGAGGTGTCTTGAACATAGGTAGGGAGGGATTTAACCCGGGGGATAGGATGGAGTCGAGGTATGTGGAAATAAGTTCAGTAGGACACGAACAGGCAGAAACAATGGGTCTGCCAGGACAGTCAGGTTTGTGGATTTTGGGGAGAAACATAGAAACATAGAACATAGAAAATAGGTGCAGGAGTAGGCCATTCGAGCCTTCGAGCCTGCACCACCATTCAATATGATCATGGCTGATCATCCAACTCAGTATCCTGTACCTGCCTTCTCTCCATAACCCCTGATCCCTTTAGCCACAAGGGCCACATCTAACTCCCTCTTAAATATAGCCAATGAACTGGCCTCAACTACCTTCTGTGGCAGAGAATTCCAGAGATTCACCACTCTCTGTGTGAAAAATGTTTTCCTCATCTCGGTCCTAAAAGATTTCCGCCTTATCCTTAAACTGTGACCCCTTGTTCTGGACTTCCCCAACATCGGGAACAATCTTCCTGCATCTAGCCTGTCCAACCTCTTAAGAATTCTGTAAGTTTCTGTAAGATCCCCCCTCAATCTTCTAAATTCTAGCGAGTACAAGCTGAGTCTATCCAGTCTTTCTTCATATGAAAGTCCTGACATCCCAGGAATCAGTCTGGTGAACCTTCTCTGTACTCCCTCTATGGCAAGAATGCCTTTCCTCAGATTAGGAGACCAAAACTGTACGCAATATTCCAGGTGTGGTCTCACCAAGACCCTGTACAACTGCAGTAGAACCTCCCTGCTCCTATACTCAAATCCTTTTACTATGAATGCTAACATACCATTCGCTTTCTTCACTGCCTGCTGCACCTGCATGCCTACTTTTAATGACTGGTGTACCATGACACACAGGTCTCGTTGCATCTCCCCTTTTCCTAATCGGCCACCATTCAGATAATAGTCTACTTTCCTGTTTTTGCCACCAAAGTGGATAACCTCACATTTATCCACATTATACTGCATCTGCCATGCTGGTTACTCCAAACTGGTTACCAAACTCGCAGAACTGGGTCTCTGCGCATCCCTCTGCAACTGGATCCTCGACTTCCTCGTCCACAGACCACAGTCTGTTCGTATTGGTGGAAATGTGTCAGCCTCAATAACAATCAGCACGGGAGCACCTCAAGGCTGCGTGCTCAGCCCCCTGCTGTACTCACTCTATACCCATGACTGCGTAGCGAACCACAGTGCGAACTCCATCATCAAGTTCGCTGACGACACCACTATTGTGGGGCGTATCACTGATGGGGATGAGTCAGAGTACAGAAGAGAGATCGAGCAACTGTCCATATGGTGCCAGCGCAATAACCTGGCCCTCAACACCAGCAAAACCAAGGAACTGATGGTGGACTTTGGAAGGAGTAGGAGGGGGACCCACAGCCCCATTTATATCAACGGGTCGATGGTTGAAAGGGTCAAGAGCTTCAAATTCCTGGGCGTGCACATCTCTGAAGATCTTTCCTGGTCCGAGAACACTAATGCAATCATCAAAAAAGCACATCAGCGCCTCTACTTCCTGAGAAGATTACGGAGAGTCGGATTGTCAAGGAAGACTCTCTCTAACTTCTACAGGTGCACAGTCGAGAGCATGCTGACCGGTTGCATCGTGGCTTGGTTCGGCAATTTGAGCGCCCTGGAAAGGAAAAGACTACAAAAAGTAGTAAACACTGCCCAGTCCATCATCGGCTCTGACCTTCCTTCCATCGAGGGGATCTATCGCAGTCGCTGCCTCAAAAAGGCTGGCAGTATCATGAAAGACCCACACCATCCTGGCCACACACTCATCTCCCTGCTACCTTCAGGTAGAAGGTACAGGAGCCTGAAGACTGCAACAACCAGGTTCAGGAATAGTTACTTCCCCTCAGCCATCAGGCTATTAAACCTGGGTCGGACAAAACTCTGATTATTACCAACCACTTTCTGTTATTTGCACTATCAGTTTATTTATTCATGTGTGTATATATTTATATCATGGTATATGGACACATTTATCTGTTTTGTAGTAAATGCCTACTATTTTCTGTGTGCTTAAGCAAAGCAAGAATTTCATTGTCCTATACAGGGACACATAACAATAAACTAACTTGAACTAACTTGAACTTGAACTTGAACTCACCCAGCCTATCCAAATCACCTTGCAGCCTCCTAGCATCCTCCTCACAACTAACACTGCCCCCCAGCTTCGTGTTATCCGCAAACTTGGAGATGTTGCATTCAATTCCCTCATCCAAATCATTAATATATATTGTAAATAGCAGGGGTCCCAGCACTGAGCCTTGCGGTACCCCACTAGTCACTGCCTGCCATTGTGAAAAGGACCCGTTTACTCCTACTCTTTGCTTCCTGTCTGCCAGCCAGTTCTCTATCCACATCAATACCGAACCCCCAATACTGTGTGCTTTAAGTTTGTATACTAATCTCTTATGTGGGACCTTGTCGAAAGCCTTCTGAAAGTCCAGATATAACACATCCACTGGTTCTCCCTTATCCACTCTACTAGTTACATCCTCAAAAAATTCTATAAGATTCGTCAGATATGAGTTACCTTTCATAAATCCATGCTGACTTTGTCCAATTATTTCACCACATCCAAATGTGCTGCTATCCCATCTTTATTAACTGATTCTAGCAGTTTCCCCACTACCGATGTTAGACTAACTGATCTGTAATTCCCCGTTTTCTCTCTCCCTTTTTAAAAAGTGGGGTTACATTAGCTACCCTCCAATCCTCAGGAACTACTCCAGAAACTAAAGAGTTTTGAAAAATTATCACTAATGCATCCACTATTTCGTGTTAAAATCGGGGCTGGGGAACTATGAGGTTGGAGGCTTGGGAGGGCAGGGAGCCGGAGTTGAAGTGAGTGATGGTGCTAGAGATAGTGGCCTGGTGCTCCTCTGTGTGGTCATGGTACAAGGCAAGGCAAGGCAACTTTATTTATATAGCACATTTCATACACGAGGCAGACTCAAAGTGCTTCACATAAAAACATGTCATACAATAAAATGAAATAATAAAATGAAATAAAATAGAAGAATTAAAAGAAAAGAAAAGCAAAATTAAAAATGCATTATAAAAAGTGCAAAAGTTAAAAGTGCAATGTAGTTAAGATTTAGCTGAAAGCTAAAGTAAACATAAAAGCTTTCAGTCTTGTTTTAAAAGTGGTCAAAGTTGAGGCAAGTCTTAAATCTTCAGGAAGTTTATTCCAGCTATTTGTTGCATAGTAACTAAATCCTGCTTTCCCATGTTTTGTATTTACTCTGGGAATCACTAACAGATTGGTTTCAGAAGATCTTAGTGGTCTAGAAGGCTTATATAGTGGAAGCATGTCAGTGATATACTTTGGTCCTAAACCATGTAGTGATTTATAGGTGAGCAGCAGGATTTTGAAATCAATTCTCTGACATACAGGGAGCCAATGTAAGGATTTAAGAATTGGTGTAATGTGTTCGAATTTTTTGGTCTTTGTTAGAACTCTAGCAACAGTGTTCTGAACAAGCTGTAGCTGCCTGACAGTTTTTTTCGGAAGACCTGCAAGGAGACCGTTACAATAATCTAGCCTACTAGTAATAAAGGCATGTACAAGTTTTTCTAAGTCTTGAGCTGACATGAGTCCTCTTAATCTTGCTACGTTTTTGAGGTAATAGTAGGCCGATTTTGTTACTGATTTGATGTGATTGTCGAAATGTAAATCTGAATCCATAATAACCCCAAGATTTCTGGCTTTGTTAGAAGTTTTCAGGGACAGAGAGTGAAGGTGTTGGGTTACTTTAAGCCTTTCTTTTTTAGCACCAAAAACAATTATCTCTGTTTTGTCATTTAGTTGGAGGAAATTTTGGCACATCCAGTCTTTGACTTGCTTAATGCACTGGCACAGCAGATCTATGGGGCGATAGTCATTTGGTGATAAGTATAAGTAGGAGGAGGTGTCTGAGAGTTGGCGCGTGGCCTCAGCCTTGTAGAGATCAGCGCGCCAGACTACCTTGTCGGCATGTTTGATTACCAAGTCTGGGTTGTTGCAGAGTGAGTGGAGGGCTTATGTTCAGGGGGGGAAGGATAGAGTGAGACAGGGAAGTGGAGAAGTTGAGGCGGATGATGTCCCGCCAGCAGTTTCAAATAAAAAGGTCTAAAACAGGAAGCAGGCCATGTGGGAGAGTCCAAGAGGAGGGGGTCCCATGGAGGAACGCTTTGAGGCAGAGGCGATGGAAGAAGAGCTCCACATCGTTGCGGGGTGGAACTCATTGAGGTGGGGCAGAATGGGAACAAAGGTGAGGCCTCTGCTGAGGACAGACCATTCGGTTCAAAGAGGGGGCGGTCAGGGGAGATGGTGAACACACGGCAAGGATGGGGGTTGGGGCCGGAGGAAAGCAGATGAGTGTACTGAGATCGAGCTGATGTCTGTTAGGGGGGTGGTGGGTGGTCAGGGAGGAAGGGGGTATGAGGACTGTTGTGTGGGTAGGGAAGAGCTGGGGTCACATGGTTCGAGGGGGAAGGCGAAGACCCAGTGGAACAACCACTGAGGTTCTCTGTGTTAGGAGGACTGGCACTAGGACCCAGCGCAGTCAGAGCCCGTGATGTCAGAGTCCGCAGCATGGAGACTTCAGGCCCGGTGCTGGGCCTAGGACTCAAGGCGTTGGCTGCAGCCAGGCGATGGCTGCGGCCAGCTGGAGAGCATTGGAGTGGCGAGAGTCGGTGGAGTCGATGGTGGAGCCCCGCGGGGAGTGGAGTCCAGGTCAGTGGGTGAAGCGTAGGAAGTCTCGGTCAGCAGATGGTCGGTGAGGCGGCGAGGTTCGGCGGGCTCGGTGAGGCGGCGAGGTTCGGCGGGCTCGGTGAGGAGGCAAGGTTCGGCAGGCTCGGTGAGGTGGCGAGGTTCGGCGGTCTCGTTGAGGCGAAGAGGTTCGGCGGGTTCGGTGAGGCGGCGAGGTTGGACGATATAAATGTAAGCAGGTTGGTTAGTAAATTTGCAGTTGACACCAAATTGCTGGATAAGCGGACTGTGATTAAGGCTGTCAAAGTGTACAGGGATATATAGATCAGCTATAGAATGTACGGAGAAATATCAGATGGAGTTTACTGTATTTCCAAGCAAGTGTGAGGCGTTGACGTTTGGGAGTCAGAATGTAAGGGGAAAATGTACAATTAATAGCAAAACCCTCAATGGCATTGATGTACAGAGTGCAATTTGGGTCCAAGTTGATAATTCTCTAATAGTTGCAACACAAATAGATGGTAAAGAAGGCATAAGGTACGACCGAAGATAGACACAAAATGCTGGAGTAACTCAACAGGTCAGGGAACATCTCTGGTGAAAATGGATAGGTGAAGTAATCGGTCAGGACACTTTTTTTGAGTTGGGATATTGCCTTTTCAACATCTTGTTAATCATGAGTAGCCACTAAGCTGGTCTAGACAAGCTGCTGCGGGAATGGAGAACAGAGTAATAATTGAGGTCTTCCAATTTATAGAAACATAGAAACATAAAAAATAGGTGCTGGAGTGGGCCATTTGGCCCTTCGAGCCAGCACCACCATTTAATTTGACCATGGCTGATCATCCAAAATCATTCTTTCTTGTGCATTCACTCCAAGCATTTTGTTAAGAGAAGGACCACACTGGAGTTAGGCTTCCCTGCTCCTCCCTTGCTAAACTCATTTTCTGTGGGGATTGAATCCTTTCTTAGTTTAGCATCAATGCTGCCCAAAAAGATCAATCTGCCTCCCTTTGACAATTTACATCACATGCCTTTTATTGTTACTTATATCTTTCTGAGTTGTTTGCATGTTTTTTTTTCTCTCTGTAAATCTTTTGCAGTATTACTGTGATGGGTAAATCACCATCCAATTTTGGGTACTCTATTGAGTGTGATAAATATCAAACATTCAAGGTTCTCAGTGTCAATTCCTTCATATGATCTTGATGAGTCTGCTATTAATGAAGCAAATGTGATGCTCAGTCCTTAACTGTTAATGTTGTTGACAACAGTGTCTGCTCACTCGTAATGATGGTGGTATTTGAGCCTTCAGGCATTCCACTCTCTTCCATTGGTTCCTATTTTCAAAACTACTCTGATGGAGCAATCTTGTGTTGTTTATGATGCAGAATATCTCCAAACTTTTATCAATGAAGAAAACATTTAATGCCCCTCACAGAAGAAAGACACAAAAAGCTGGATTAACTCAGCGGGTCAGGCAGCATCTCTGGAGAATAGGAATAGGTGACGTTTCGGGTTGAGACCCTTCTTAATGTCCGTCACATTTTTGTTTACAAAATGTAAGACAACTAAAGGACATACTTGACATACTCTAAGACCTATTTACTACTGTAGATACTAGGATATATCTTCCCAGACAGTGGTGAATTTCCAAGCGATAGCAAAACTGCATGCAAAGTGATCCACGCTACCCCTGGTATTGTCGTGAACTTTCATTGTCAGAGGGTAGCATGACCCACTGGGGATACTGTAAGTTGATAGAGGACCTTCTTGCAGATGTTGAATGTAAGGCTCATTCCCTTGTATGACTCTGTAAATGAGTCAATCATGTTTAGTTTTGTTTAATTTAGAGAAACAGCACGGAAACAAGCCTTTCAGCCCATCGAGCCAGCACCGACCAGTGATCCCCGCACATTAACACATTACGCACACTCGGGACAATTTACATTTATACCGAGCTAATTAACCTACAAACCTGCATGTCTTTGGACTGTGGGAGGAAATTGAAGATCTCGGAGAAAACCCACTTAGGTCCTGGGGAGAACGTACAATTTCCGTAAAGACAAGCACCCATAGTGAGTATCGAACCCGGGTCTTTGGTGCTGTAAGGCAGCAACTCTATCTCTGCGCCACTGTGCTGCCCCTAGTTTTGAGCATGTACAAGAGGAAGCAGTAGCTGCATATTGCTGCTCAACTATTTAGGTCCAGATCACCTTGGTTCTGTACTATAGTCACCAAGTTCCCAAAAATTTGCAAGATTAGCTCTCTCCCATAAAAAGAATGAAAAAGTGTTGGGATAATAATGTAATCTTGTTATGGTGATACAATTACAACTATTTTCAGAGTCGACAGATAATATTATTTCAGAGCAGATCCATTCCGTTAACGATAACTATTATTTTAAACATTGATGACCCAATATATTTTAGAAGGCCAATGGTGATTGTCCATTTAATTGAAAGGGTCTCGACCCAAAACGTTGCCTATTTCCTTCGCTCCATAGATGCTGCTTCACCCGCTGAGTTTCTCTAGTATTTTCGTCTACCTTCGATTTTCCAGCATCTGCTGTTCCTTCTTATACTCATTGTAGTTTTATTGTATATGAATTCTACTGTATGATACTAAAATCTTCCTGTTATATCTGTTATATATTGCACTTTGAGATTCAAAGCACAAAGCATGGAGAAAAAATACAGTTTGTGCATATTAAAAACGCAAAGGATATAGCTTGTGGGTGAAAGAAAATAATATCATCAGGAATGCTTAAAGTAATCTTTTAAAAGTCAGAAATCTACTTATCACAGTTTCCCTTGGTTACGTATTCTCTCTATTTTTTTTGATATTTCTAAATTTCCATATCCATGCCTTAAGGGAAAAATAGCAATATGCCATTCAAAATATCATTTTACCTGTTGATATCTATGGCGTGACATATTTAGGCTCCCAGGTAGGAATTTATTGCTGGCCAGGTGGCATTATAACAGTTTTAATTCCCAAATTTATGTAAAAATATAGATTAATTTCAAAAATGGTGAACTGCTGCTTTCTCTTCTAATGCACAATATATCCAGTGTCGAGAAATATTGGAAAATTGTGCAGGAGCAGGATAATGTTGCCTGTGGCAGATACTGAAAATGCCATTATCCTTAATTTGTGATAATCCCCCTCATATATAAAAGAGAAATTTATGTTTGGCAATAATGTTTTACTCCCTAAGGTGGACTGCCTTGCAAAGATGAGACAGCAAAGTCACTCAGTAAGTGGTTTAATGCAGTAACTGATGCATTAAACCTTTCAAAGTATATTTTACATTTTATGTTAAAACTGATAATATGTGAGAACATCGTGATGAAAACAAATTATCTAATGTGTGGCCAATAAGAAAATGGTGCTCATAATACAAATAAAAACTAATTTGAAACTTCAACCTGAAAGTTGCATGCCTAGCAAGTATGAGTTACAAAACTACTGCACCAGCTCTCAATAAATTGCCAACTGTGGCGGATCAATTATTGACCAGTTTGGAGAAAAAGAACAAATGGGTAATTTTGGATAAACTGTAATATTGTTCAATATTAGATTGGCTGCTTGTGAGTTATATCTTGAAATTTAATTTCCATTTAAAGCAAAGGCAGAAAGATCCCCAAATTAGCACAAAGATTAAGAATTTGTATATAAAATGACAAAATCAGGGATTAAATCCAAGCATGTAACAGCCTAACATGTGAGCCCAAGTGAAAGGAAGGCAGAAGGTTCAGTCCTTTTGTTTTTCTATTGTAATGACTCCATGTTTCTGGCTTCCACACTGGCCTCCCCATTCATCAACCACCTGATCCATGAAGCTGAATAAAAACTCAAGGGGAAGCAGTCTGCCCTGCAGTATAAGAAGTAAAGTAGATGAGCTTGAGGCTCAGTTAGAGGTTGATAGATATGACATTGTGGGGATTACCGAGACGTGGCTGCAGGAGGATCGGGCCTGGGAACTTAATATTCAGGGTTATACATCCTATAGAAAGGACAGGCAGGTGGACAGAGGAGGGGGGGTAGCTCTTATGGTGATGAATGGAATTCAGTCCCTTGCGAGGAAAGACATAGGGACTGACGAGGTAGAGTCACTGTGGATTGAGTTCAGGAATTGCAAAGACAAGAAGACGCTAATTGGTGTTATCTACAGACCCCCAAATAGTAGCCCGGATGTAGGGTGTAAGTTGCAGCAGGAGTTAAAACTGGCATGTAACAAAGGTAATGCCACTGTGGTGACGGGGGATTTTAATATGCAGGTAGACTGGGAAAATCAAGTTGGTTCAGGACCCCAAGAAAGAGAGTTTGTAGAGTGCCTCCCAGATGGATTCTTAGAGCAGCTTGTAATGGAGCCGACCAGAGAAAAGGCAATCCTGGATTTAGTGTTGTCCAATGAACCAGATTTGATAAGAGAACTCGAGGTAGATAGATAGATAGATAGATAAATACTTTATTAATCCCCTTATTCAGGGGAAATTCTGACGTCCATGCAGCACACTAATAAAAATACAACACAGTATTCATAAAGGAATTCAACACCAAAACATCCCCCCACAGTGATTCCCACTGTGGGGGAAGGCACAAAGTCCAGTCCCCATCCTCGTGTCCACCCATAGTCGGGCCTATTGAGGCCTCCACAGTCGCCGCCACGGCGCCCGATGTTCTCGCCGGGTGATGGTACTCCGGCGTCGGGAGAACCCCCAGCAGCTTGGGGTGCCAGGAACGACCGCCTTCCCACCGGAGCCTGCGGCTTCCAAGCCACCAGACCACGCCAGACGGAGCTCCGCACACTGGTGATCTCGGCGAGATGTAAGTTAAAAAAAAGTTCAAACGTCGCAGCTGGCCGCTCCGCAGACCCGCGGCTCCACGATGTTTTCCACGAGGTAAAGGAACTGCTTGGAGATAGTGATCATAATATGATTAATTTTAATCTGCAATTTGAGAAGGAGAAGGTTAAATCGGAAGTGTCAGTGATGCAGTTGAACAAAGGGGACTATGAAGACATGAGAGGGGAGCTGGCCAAGGTAGACTGGAAAGGGGTCCAAGCAGGAATGACGGTGGAACAGCAATGGCAGGATTTTTGGGCATAATCCGGAACACGCAGGATCATTTCATTCCAAAAATGAAGAAAGATTCAAAGGGGAGTAGGAGGCAACCGTGGCTGACAAGGGAAGTTAGGGATGGAATAAAACTAAAAGAAAAGATGTATAACACAGCAAAGAGTAGCCGGAAGCCAGAGGATTGGGAAACTTTCATAGGACAACAGAAGGAAACAAAACGGGCAATACGGGCTGAAAAGATGAAGTACGAGGGGAAGCTGGCCAGGAATGTAAAGAAGGACAGTAAAAGCATCTTTAGATATGTTAGAGGATAATGAATAGCAAAGGCAAATGTGGGTCCCTTGAAGGTAGACACACGTGAAATTATTATGGGGAACGATGTTCCTAACGGATAAATAAAGTTCATTGAATTGAATAAGGAAATGGCAGAAGAGTTCAACAGGTACTTCGGATCTGTCAGGAAGACACAAACAATCTCCCAGAAGTACTGGAGGACAGAGGATCTATGGGGGGGTCGAGGAAATTTTCATTAGGCGAGAAATAGTATTGGGTAGGCTAATGGGACTGAAGGATGATAAATCCCCTGGGCCTGATGGTCTGCATCCCAGGGCCCTCAGGGAGGTGGCTCTAGAAATAGTGGACGCATTGGTGATCATTTTCCAATGTTCATTAGATTCAAGATCAGTTCCTGTGGATTGGAGGATAGCTAATGTTATCTAATTTCTCATGAAAGGAGCGAGAGAGAAAACAGGGATTTACAGACCAGTTAGCCTGACTTCGGTGGTGGGAAAGATGCTGGAGTCAATTATTAAAGAGGTAATAATGGGGCAATTGGATAGCAGTAAAAGGATTAGTCCAAATCAGCATGGATTTATGAAAGGAAAATCATGCTTGACTAATCTTCTGGAATTTTTTGAGGATGTGACAATAAAATGGATGTAGTGTATCTAGGCTTTCAGAACGCATTTAAAAAGGTCCCGCATGGGAGATTCGTGATTAAAATTAGAGCACATGGTATTGGGGGTAGGGTGTTGACGTGGATAGAAAATTGGTTGGCCGACAAGAAGCAAAGATAAGGAGTGAACGGGTCCTTTTCAGAATGGCAGGCAGTGGCGAGTGGAGAGCCGCAAGGCTCGGTATTGGGGCCGCAACAGTTTACCATATATATTAATGATTTGGAAGAGGGAATTTGGAGCAACACTAGCAAGTTTGCAGATGACACAAAGCTGGTTGGCAGTGTGAACTGTGAAGAGGATGTTAGGAGGTTGCAGGGTGACCTGGACAGGTTGCGTGAGTGGGCAGATGCGTGGCAGATGCAGTATAATATAGATAAATGTGAGGTTATCCATCTTGGTGGCAAAAACAAGTGGGAAGATTATTATCTCAATGGGGTTAGGTTAGGTAATGGGGAGGTGCAGCGAGACCTGGGTGTCCATGTACACTGGTCACAGAAAGTTAGCGTGCAGGTACAGCAGGCAGTGGAGAAAGCTAATGGAATGTTGGCCTTTATAACAAGAGGATTTCAGTAAAGATGTTCTTCTGCAGTTGTATAGGGCTCTGGTAAAACCACATCTGGAGTATTGTGTACAGTTTTAGTCTCCTAATTTGAGGAAGGACATCCTTGTGATTGAGGCAGTTCAATGTAGGTTCACGAGATTGATCCCTCGGATGGCGGGACTGTCAAATGAGGAAAGATTGAAAAGACTAGGCTTGTATTCACTGGAGTTTAGAAGGATGAGGGGGTATCTTATAGAAACATATAAAATTATAAAATGACTGGACAAGCTAGATGCAGGGAAAATGTTCCCAATGTTGGGTGAGTCCAGAACCAGGGGCCACAGTCTTAGAATAAAGAGGAGGCCATTTAAGACTGCGGTGAGAAAAAACCTTTTCACCCAGAGAGTTGTGAATTTGTGGAATTCCCTGCCACAGAGGGCAGTGGAGGCCAAATCACTGGATGGATTTAAGAGAGAGTTAGATAGAGCTCCAGGGGCAAGTGGAATCGAGGAATGTGGGGAGAAGGCAGGCACGGGTTATTGATTGGGGAGGATCAGCCATGATCACAATGAATGACGGTGCTGGCTTGAAGGGCCAAATGGCATCCTCCTGCACCAATTTTCTATTTTTCTATGTAAGCACATATGGCACATAATCCTCTGACATTTTTGCCTACTCTAACGTGATCCCACCACGAGCCACATCTTCCCATCCCCACCCCTTTCTGCTCCCTCCTCCTCCCTCGACTGTGCAGGGAGCACAACAGTCCTTCAGGTGATACAGAGGTTCACGCACCTCCTCCAACCTCATCTACTGTATCTGCTGTTCCAGGTGTGGACTTCTACATATCGGCGAGACCAAGTGCAGACTCGGCGATCGCTTCGCTGAATAACTTTGTTCAGTCCTATTCAGCCTACGTGATCTCCCGGTTGCTAAACTCCCCTTCACATTCACATCCTGACCTTTCTGTCCTGGGCCTCCTCCATTGTCAGAGTGAGGCCAAACAATCTCATATTTTGCTTGGGCAGCTTACGACCCAGCGGTATGAATATTGATTTCTCTAACTTCAAGTAACCCTTGCATCCCCTCTCACTCCATCCCAAGTCATGGTATAAGTTTTACTGTCATCTTGTTGAGTTCCTCTGACTGTATAACTCGTTATCATCTATCCCAATGCCAATAATGGCCTAATGTGTGTCCCACATTTCCTTGGATTGTCATTGGTTTTTGCATATCGTCTATTAATTTCTCCTAAGTATATTTATACCTCTCGTTCCCCATTCCCCTGACTCTCTGTCTGAGGAAGGGTCTCAACCCGAAAAGTCACCTATTCCTTTTCACCAGAGATGTTCCTTGACCCGCTGAGATACTCCAGCACTTTGTGTCTGTCAAGGGAAAGCACATATCTTCCAGATAGGCACGTGGTAATCCCTCATGGTAAACTTGACAATTCCAGATAATCATCTAGTTCATGTTTTTTTCCTTCTAAACAACTTCATTCATAGTATTTTCCTACGATAATTTTTGATTTTCAGATAATTTATTTTAATATTATTTACTATATATTTTTGTTGCCTTGTTCCATTAATGTGCTTCTAAAGCTGCAGCGAGTTGGAATGTCATTGTGCAGGAACGAACTGCAGATGCTGGTATAAACCGAAGCATTTAACCTTTTAACCATTTACGTTTAAACCTTATAGAAACATATAAAATTATAAAAGGACTGGACAAGCTAGATACAGGAAAAATGGTCCCAATGTTGGGCGAGTACAAAACCAGGGGCCACAGTCTTAGAATAAAGGGGAGGTCATTTAAGACTGAGGTGTAAAAAACGTTTTCTCCCAGAGAGTTGTGAATTTATGGAATTCCCTGCCACAGAGGGCAGTGGAGGCCAAGTCACTGGATGGATTTAAGGGAGAGTTAGATAGAGCTCTAGGGGCTAGTGAAGTCAAGGGATATGGGGAGAAGGCAGGCACGGGTTATTGATAGGGGACGATCAGCCATGATCACAATGAATGGCGGTGCTGGCTCCAAGGGCCGAATGGCCTCCTCCTGCACCTATTTTCTATGTTTCTATGAAGATAGACACAAAAAGCTGGAGTAACTCAGCGGGACAGGCAGCATCTCTGGAGAGAAGGGATGGGTGACGTTATGGCATAGTTGCACGCAGTGCATGTCTCCTTTGCAGTCCCAGCCACTCTTGATTCTTAACTATTCTATTTCCTCTAATTATACTTCCTGCAGACAGACTTTTTTTTTTGCACTAATTTCTTGCTTCTTTTTGCAGTTTTATTTTCTTTTTACTGCCTTGTTGAATTTACAGATAATCTGTGTATCTATAAATATTCTATATTTTTGTAAGTTGTCTGAGTCTATGTGCCTGTGACGCTGCTGCAAGATGCCTCACTGTTTGAGCATATGACAATAAACCTGACATGTTTTATACTATGATAATTTTAGAGTTTCAGATAACAATTCAATTTCAACAATTCAAATACACTTCTTACAGGTTGACAATTTGTTTCTGTTCTTGTCCCATTATCATCCCTTCTGCTTTGCACAATTATCACTCTTGCCGTTGCTTTATCCTGTCTGTGTATCTTCAACAGACCCTCCTATCAGCCTCTTCATGTTCCTCAATTCCACCTTCCTCCACATCACTTCTTATTCAAACCAGTTTTTTAACATTTCAAAAGCAAATGTATAAATGTGCTTCCTTCCATATATACATTCCCTGGATATATTTTGTTTGTGTCTCAATGTGTTCAGAACCCTCCATTATCATGTATGTCATTCACTCTTGATTACCATCCACCCTCATAACTATCCTTTCTTTGCTTGTCCTTTATCTGCTGTCTCATTCCATATTTAAATTTGTTTTATCACCAATGATTTTAATTAAATAACAAGGGGGCTGGAGTGATTAAGTGCATTAGAAAGTGTCCATTCCATGAGAATTATAATAGTAAGATTAAACGAGAATTTACCAGTTTGAAGTTTGATCTTTATTTTATGAGGAGTAACGTTGAGGGATTACGTGAAGAACCCGCCAGGACGCATGCGTCTCAATCTTCAAAGCAGCGGTGTGAAATCACTGATAACAGTAAATGAACTGAACATAGTAAGATTAGAGAAATAGGATACCAATTGAACTTTATGATCGAGGGTGTGCGTGGAGGGCACGTAATCCCTCAACGTTATTCCTCATAAAATAAAGATCAAACTTCAAACTGGTAAGTTCTCGTTTAATCTTACTATTTTACTTCGGAGTCACGTGAGTGACTACGTGAAGATTTTAAAGCTCTGTGATTTCATGCCGTGGAAACGACTCCAGGCGTCATACACAGCATAAGTGGGCCAATGAGGAGTGAACATTAATATAGCATTCAGACATGACATAGATATAGACATGTTGATGCTATTAATGAACAATAGTGGAAATCGTAACCTCCCTCAACCTGGAGGAAGATGAACCATACCTAACATAGAGTTGGCAAATACCCCCGATCTGGCAATGGGTTTATTCTGAATATTTGTACAGATTCATAGTTTGACCATCCTGCAGCAGCTAGGATGTGGTCCATAAGCCTGCTGCTGAGGTATAGCGGCCCTGGTAGAGTGGGACTCAATTTCAATGTACACTCCTGTATATGCCAGACCCATTTAACCCTCTGGAGAAGATTTGTAGTGATTCCTTCTAACGAGGTTTTATGTAACTAACAATATTGCTGGTCAAAGTCTATGAGGCTCTTAGGGACCTTGACATACTGGTGTAGATGCGTGTTCACACGCAACCCAAGGTCCATGGGATATGCAACATCTAGTTTGGTCTGTGTCCCTGTCTACTCTGCTTGACTAATCATAAACAAAACATGTTATTATAGCCCACAGATATGATCATTCTATCCAGTGTAGCAATGACTGGACCCGTAGCGCTGTACTCAATGCTATGGCATAACCACTAGTACGTGAGTTTGACCAGGACAGGGATGTTGCTGGTGCCTATCGGCGAAGTGACGTAGCACAATGTTAAAAACGCATATCTCTGTGTCCCTAGGCCTAGGAGGTTTTTAGTTGACGATACCCATCATAATCTAGACGTCAGAGGGTGAGACCGGAAAGAGTGGTTTATATTCTCCGTAGCCAAATGATGAGGAGGTACTTCAGGCACAGTAAATGGAATTTTAACTTGATGTTATAATCCCATAAAACTGAATTACAATGTTTCAGCCATCCGTGCCGAGTTAAACGTAAAGAAGAATAAACAATGCTTCCCATCTCCAATTCGGTTTGCTGCTATTTGGTGCTATTCCTGCAATCTGCAGTGAGCACTCCTAATGCTTATGGTTAGACAACCCGAGCCACAGGAAACGGTCTCTCAGAGTCTGTAAGTCTATGAATTGATTATATCATGCAGAGGATGGTTTCAACATCACAACTGAACCAGCATCATTTTTATCCGGAAATAACCATGTGTGGTTTTATGCTCATTCCCCACATCAGCAGGAATCATGGGTATATAACCCAGGCAGGGACTATGAAACCTGGAAGCGGGAATCTTGCTGAATTTTGCAAGACCCGTCTATTGAGTCCAAATGGATGAAGACATAAAGAACATTCCTCCCTTGTGTAGCGAGAATGCACCCTTTGCCACTAATATGCATTGTATTTTTTGCAACTGTTGATTGAACCTGGATGCAAGCATCTCAATCGTTAGTGTTCCATCGATCCACAATGTTATTAAATGCTTTGTGATCACACATTCATTCTGCGTTGTCATTGATTTTGCATGATAATACACCAGTGCTAAATGCGGTTAGGTAAAACTGTCACCGGATACTTTGATTTGATTGTACCTTTGTGATTAACATATACCACCACCAAAGTGTATCACCTTGGATTGTGCATGCAGGTTATGCATATCCACATGCCCATTAATGCACAAAATGCACCTTGTGTCCATTGGCAGTTGATACCATAACTGAACACTTGATAACTCATGCTAATCCCATCTGCCTCCGTAACTAGAGATGGTATTAGTAGATTTCCCATCTTTGGGCAATAGCATCAGTTTGGAAATGACTGAAGATTTACAGATGAGAAGTTTTTAGAGGAGCAACGCTGAATACTGTCCGTCCATCATTGTGACTTTGTTAGTTTCAGCTGAGAATAGCAGAGGTCTAATCTTTTGTCTCAGAGCTGATCCCAGACAAATAAATAGTTTGATTGTACCCCAATAATCAATAGTTTCAGTTGGTATCAATTTAATTTGAATTTAACTGGAAGGGTGAGAACCTCAATTTCTCAAATATAGCTATGTGGCTGATAAGGCAAATTTAGTAAAATACAGTATGTTCAATATCATCCAGATTGGCCAAGCCACTTATTTGTTAGCTCTGTGCAGTCAAAGCACTGATTGTAGTGATTGAGTAATAATCTGGAAACTGAAGTTGGCCCATTTTGCAACATGCTGAGTGTATCATTGCCTCATCCAGTTAAATTTCAAATATCTTCTGTGAAAGGAAATGATCACATGGAAGTTATTCAGAAATGTCTAAACTGCACATGCGGGTTGAGGCTGTTGACATTGATCAGTCCACATCCCATATTGTGAGCCTGCCTTGAAAGGCAAACTCCACCATACCTGTTGTGCAGTATAAACTAATATTATGTTATCCCAAACCAGTGTAAATATTCAAACCAGTTTAAGATTCCCAACTTGTATACGTGACGGGAGACGTCATTGATGTGGCTCCATACCTTTATCCGGATGGGAGGACTTATGCAACCCGACCCAGGAGCTGCCTCAACCATATGTGCTTGATTGTGCTCTTCTGCTGGGAGGTAGAGGAGCTCGAGTACGGGGTTGGCGCATCTTCCAGGAAGGCCGTTCTGGGCTATGGCCTAAAAAAGACCTTTGTTCTGCTTATACGGCCTTCATGCGTTCACCAGCTTCAGTGCATCGTGGTTTGCTGGTGGGTGCGTAGGGGTGCTGCCGCCGGAGATGTGAGGTCTTGTGTGATGCTGTGGCCTTCCTGAGCCCGATGGCCCTCATCGAGCTCCTGCTGCTGGTTGTGTTGTTCCTGCACCCCCTGCACACTTGTGGTATCTTCAGCCAAACCCCTGTCTTCAGAGTCAGCCCAGAAGTGACTCCTAACGCTCCCCTCTGTCGAGGGAGATGCATTATGCAGCCCTCAATAAGGTGCTGCCTTGGGCGTCCTAGGGCCCCATGGTGACTAAACTGCATATACCGGAGCATGTCACATTGGAGCTTCTGCTCCATCAACCGCTCCATGCGGGATATACGATCACAGTTGCTACCGCCGGCGGTGAGTCTTCACAGCCCGACTCGTCCGAGTCTTCGGCCTGTCCGACTTCTGCTTGTCCTTCCCACCAGTCTGAGGTGTCGATTCCGACTGTGCAGGTGGCAGGTCGGAGACTGCTGATCAATAGCGATCCAGGTGCAGTCTACCGCTGCTGACTGCCCACAATTCCACAGTCCTCCGCAGTCAGTCTGGATGTGGTCCATTCCTGTAACATATTCTCACAAAATAGCATAAAACGACCTTCGAGTAAGGAATTTACCTGCATGTCCTTTTTAAACTTTCTGCTGCAGGAGCAAAGCTCCTCCTGAGCCTGGTCTCGTGGTCGTAGTTTGTTACAGCTGGGGTTCCCTCTGTGGTCCGTGTAGAAAGGCTTCCATTGCGGGTATTTCTCTCCCGAGCTTTCTCTCCGCGGTCCCTTATAGCAGGGCTTCTGCGCGATGTTCTCCAGTCGGGGCTTCCCCTCCCTCCCCCCCTCCCTGATCTGGGTATCCCCGCATTAACTGCAGCTGGGATATCCCCACGGTCCCTATAAAAGGGATAGCCGTGTTACAAAGTCGGGGGGGGGGGGGTATCCTGCTTCGGGGGGGGGGGGGGGGAGGTTTATGAAGCCGCTGGTTTAATTGCCAGCAGCTCAGTAGCGACTTACCACCGTCCGCTCCTCGCATCCCCGATCTACGAAGCGGGTTGTCCAGGTGCTTCCGGCTCCAATATGAAGCCGCTGGCTCCACCGCCAGCGGCTTGAAGGCGAATCCACCGCCACCCGCTCCCCGTGTTCCGCGGTCTCCGGAGCGGTTTTTCAGGTGCCCCTGACACCAATATGAAGTCGCTGGCTCCACCGCCAGCGGCTCGAAGGCAAATCCACCGTCGCCCTCTCCCCGTGTTCCACGGTCTCCCGAGCGGGTTCTCCACCAATATGAAGCTGCTGGTTCTACCGCCAGCTGCTCAAAGGTGAATCCACCGCCGCTCGCTACCTGCATTCCGCGGTCTTCCGAGCGCCTAGGTCCGTGGGCGGGATACCCCGTGACCGGGGTTCCCTGAAGTTCGAGACTGGGGTCTCCCCTCCGTCCCGACTTTGCCCCGGACTTTTAGCAGGACCTCCAAGTAGGGGTTCCTGCAAGAAGATTTAACCTGAAAAGTTTTTTAAAAACTTACCTCAGGTCTGTTGCTGGCAGGTGAATCACGTCCAACCTGCCGGTCGTCACGCAACGCGATAAACGATTTCACACGCATGCGTCCTGGCGGGTTCTTCACGTAGTCACTTACGTGACTCCGAAGTAAAATGGAGAGTTTTCCTGTACTGTGCTATTCTATATTCTGCATTCTATTTGAAGTCATTGATATAATCATAGGTTTAATTGATAGGTTCAAGCTAATAGATATAGTCATAGATTTAATTGATACTATCAAGCAAATTTGACACAAGAATCTGAAACCATAGTACATAAAACTAACTATATTAAACAAAGGGTGGTGGGTATAAGGAATAAGCTGCCGGAGGAGGTAGTTCAGCCAGGTCCCATCACGACATTTAAATAACATTTGGACAGGTACATGGATAGGATAGGTTTAGAGGGATATAGTCCAAATGCAGGCAGGTGGGACTAGTGTAGGTGGGGTGTGTTGGTCAGCACAGGCAAATTGGGCTGAAGGACCTGTTTCCATGGTGTGTGACTATATGTCTTTGACTCTAAAGTGCCAATGGATACCAAATGGATATAAAAATGCAAGGAATGGAAGAATGTGGATCGTGCACAGGCAGATGAGATTCATTTATCTTGGCATCATGTTCGGCATGAGCATTGTGGGCCGAAGGGCTTGTTCCTGTGCTGTACGGTTCTATGTTATATAACCGGCAGCCATGAGTGATGGTTAATAATATTAAGATCAGTGTAGGTCACTGATTAATGGGTGCCTGAATAAAACGACAAGTAACAGAGATAATAGTAAGATTAAACGAGAACTTACCAGTTTGAAGTTTGATCTGTATTTTATGATGAGTTACGATGAGGGATTACGTGAAGAAGCCCGCCAGGACGCGTGGGTGTCATTCTTCAAAGCAGCGGTGTGAAATCACAGATAACTGTAATGACTAAACATAGTAAGATTAGAGAAGAGATACCAGTTGAGTATATGATCAAGGGTGGGAGCGGAGGTCACGTAATCCCTCATCGTAACCCCTCATAAAATACAGATCAAACTTCAAACTGGTAAGTTCTCGTCTAATCTTACTATTTTACTTCGGAGTCACGTGAGTGACTACGTGAAGATTTTAAAGCTCTGTGATTTCATGCCGTGGAAACGAGTCCATGCATCACGTCTGCCTTGATGACTGTAGGAGGAATTGTGTTAACATAATTTGGACATGAATTCGACATTGAAATCATAAAATTTATTAACACAAAATTATAACCCCTTTTCATGGGTTTAAATTAATTTACAGAACTTTTCTGCAAACGTTCCAGGTTTCATTACTGGTTTGTTGTAAAATAGTTGGAATTTTTTCCCCTGACCATCCTGCTGCCTTGAGGATTTGGCCCATTGGTACATCCAACTGTATCGCTGCCGATGTAGCTGCAGCCATGGTGGAATGAGATTTAAAAATATTAGTATCTACCCCAGCCTGTGTTAGCACCTTTTTCAGCCATCTTGAGATGGTCTGGACCGTCACTCTTTTGTGTGGTTGCTTGTAGCTGACCAGAAGTGCCTTCTCATTGCCTCTTATGATTTTCGTTTTCTCCATGTATAACGACAAATGTCTTACTATACAGAGACGGTCATCTGTTGGGTATGACCTAAATTGTATATTGAGGCCTGCTGATCCCTGTCTGTTCTGCTTTACTAATTCATAGATATGAAACGTAATATTTTCAGTTGAGGAAGTCATGTTGTCCAGTCTTAGTTTATGCAGTGACTGTACCCTCTGTGCCGTGACCAATGCCATTAGCATGACTGTTTTTAATGTCAGTCTGTGTAGGGACAGAGCTGTAGCTGGAGACCAATTCCTGAGTATCTTCAGGACAATACTTACATCCCATATTTGGGAGTACCTGGTTCTTGGGGGATTAGTATTAAAAATTCCCCTCATAAGTTTTGTTACCAGTGGGTGAGTCCCAACAGAGTAACGCTCTGTCCCCTGCCATAGGTAAGTCGATAGGGCACTTCTGGCGCAGTTGATGGCACTGTAACTGCGCCCCTTATCATAGTGGAGGCCTGCCAGATATTCCAGAACCGACGGGATGTTCATGTCTCTGTGGGTGATGTTGTTTTTGTGACAATGCATCTCCCACTTCCTGATATAGACCAGATACTGTTTTTTGGTTGACTGTCTTTGGGCCGCCGAGATCATGTTCACTGTTCGGTCCGTCAGTCCCAGTTGTAGTAGAGGTGTTTTTAAACTCTACAAATTAATAAGTTCAAATGGTTATGGCATGGGTGGCTATCCCTTGTTACGGGATGTAGCAATAAATCTGGTCTATGTGGGATGGTGATATATGGTTCTAATACCATGTTTAGTACCACTGGGAACCATGGTTGAGTAGGCCAATCGGGTACTACCAAAATACCAGACGCAGAGTCTTGTATTTTCCTTAATACCCGACTGATGAGGCAGAAAGGAGGGAATGCGTAAATAAACAATTTCCCCCAATGCAGCGAAAATGCATCTGTCGCTGCTGCCCCAGGGTCTGGATCCCATGAAACACAATTTGCTAACTGGTGGTTAAGTCTGGATGCGAATAGATTGATATCTGGTGTTCCATATCTTGCTGTAATATCAGCAAATACTTTTTTATTCAACATCCATTCGGTGTTTTCATTAAATTTGCGTGACCTGGTGTCTTCCACTAAATTTAGTCTTCCTGGTAGGTAAGTGGCTGATATCCAAATATCTCTCTGGATACACCATTGCCAAATTGTATTAGCCAGATTGTCACATGGTGTCGATTTGTTTCCACCCATGTGGTTAATGTATGCTACCACGGTGGTATTGTCTATCTGTAGTCTAACATGCTGGTGATATGACCCAGTACAATATGACTTTAGGCCATGGAATGCACCCAACATTTCCAGGTAGTTTATGCCCAGTGTGAGTAATAATGATGCCTCCTGAGCAGTCCATCTATCTCCACAGCTGGTGATGGTATTGGTGGCTCCCCACCCAAGTGCACTGGCATCAGTTTGTAGTACCATGGAAGGGTTACTGACAATGATTAGATTGGAACAAAGCCAGATGTTATCTATCCACCATTATAGTTCCATTTTAGCTTTGATTGGTAGTTTCATAGGTCTGTCAAAGTGACCTGCATTGATTGTGAGTGCTTGTATTTTTGCTCTCTGTAGGTTTTGGTAATGTAGAGGTCCAAATTGTGTGTCTGGAAAGGCAGCCACCATTTTGCCAATTACTTTTGCTACCAATCTGATGGATGGTTTGCTGATGTCAATGAGGTTATTGCAAGCCTCTATTAAATCTCTAGCCTTTCCCTTAGGCAGAGTCACCGACATGTGAACTGAGTCAATGGTGAACCCCAAATAGTCCATAGTAGTGGAAGGCGTTAGTTTAGATTTAACTGGATGGATAATAAATCCCAATTTTTCAAATAACTGTTTTGTGGCTGTTACGGTTTGTTTGGCCAATTACAAAGTTTTGCCCACAATGAGTATGTCATCTAAATATGCCATGACCATGTGTTTTCGTTTCCGTAGAAACGCTAGGGCTGGTTTCAAAATGTTTGTGAACAGCCTGGGGGCTGATGATAAACCATTTGGCAGTGCTTTATACTGCCAAAGTTGTCCCATCCAGTTGAATTTTAAGTAACATCTGTGGTCACCTCGTATAGGCACTGAATAGTAAGCATCTTTTAAATCGATGCTGGCTATGAAGTAACCTTTGGATATTAATTGTTTAGCAGTAACAAAGGTTTCCATTTTGAAGTGAATATATTGTACAAATGTATTCAATTTTGTCAGATCTATGATGATGCGACAACCACCGTCTTTTTTGTTTTTGGTAAATATATTGGACACGAATTCTAATGTTTCGTGTTGAGTTTGCTCAATTACACCTTTTACGTAAAGCCGCTCCAGTTCAGCTTGCGCTTCTGATTTTTCTTTATCAGAAAGCACGAACATTCGGTTCGGTATATGTTGAACTGGAGGGCTGTACTTGTGTATAAACTCTATTGTGTATCCCTGGATACTGCTTAAGATGTAAGTATCGGTTGTTAACATGCTCCATGCATTCAGAAAAGAGTGTAATCTCCCACCAACCTCCATGCTCCCTGTATTTTGTAGGGAACCAGACCCACCTACCTCCATAGTTACCAGTGGCAGGTTTACTTCTTTTTGTAGGTTCTTCGCTGCTGTTGTTGCGCTGGTGTCTGGATTTGTGGTTTGGTTGGCGTTCGAGGTCCGCGCATCTTCCAAGAAGGCCGGCCTGGGCCATGGCCTAAAAAGACTCATGTTTTGAGTACCGGGCCTTCGAGCTTTCACCAGTCATTCTTGTTCTGCTGGTGGGTGCGTAGGGGTGCTAGGTGTCTTGATGTGGTGTCCAGTACAGCCTGTTCTTGTAACTGATTTAGAGACATATAGTCTATACTGGCAGCTAGCTTTGGCTCCAGATTTTTACCAGTCTGGTCTGGCTGTATGAAATTGGACACCATGTCCAGTAGGTTCTTTCGTTCCTGCACCCCTTGCACACTTGTCTTTCCTTCTGCGGACCCCTCTTCCAGGTCAGCCCAGAACCGACCCGCAGTGCTCCCCTCTGATGAGGTAGGAGCACTGTGCAGCCCTTCAAGAGGTACTGCTGTGGGTTTATCATAAGGCCCACTGTGACCCGACTCCATCTCCTGGAGTCTGTCACATTGGAGCAAATGCTCCACACACCGCTCCATCCGGCTCCAGTGCTCACGGTCGCTGGCCGCCCGCGGTTGTTCAAAGTCGGACTCATCTGAGTCCACGACCTTGTTTGTTTTTTGTCTCGCCTTACCGCCCGGCCGCGGAGTGGATCTGGCCGGTGCGGAGGCGACATCGAGCACAGCTGATCCCATTATAGGTGATTCAAGTGCCGCTGGCCGCTGCTAGCCCACCAGCTTTGTCGCAGCCCGTTGGTTTCTCCACCTGTAATCAGCATGGGAAAACACAAAAAGACCGCAGCTCTTACCTGCATGTCCTGGTTTAAATTGTCGCTACGGGGGAACTTCGTTCCACCCCGTCTCCTGCCGTTTTTCACTTGTCAAAAGTCGATGGCCCCATCTGAATAGACTCCCGCCCGGCCGTGGTGTCTGGCCGGCGCGGGACCAAAAGTCGACACAGCTGATCCCTTACGGTGCTTGTGCCTTCAGCTGCTGCTGGCTCCCGCAACTTCGCGGTCCTCCCCAGCCAGCTTCACTCGCAGCGCTTGTGGACACTATTTTGTCCAGCTTCCCCCCCTGTGTAAAAACAGCGCGGGGACAAAAACTACCGCCGAGTAAATCACTTACCTGCAGGTCGCGGTTTCAAACTTACCGCTGTGGGGGAACGCTCCACCCCGCCTGTCGTTTCGCAAGCGTGAAAGCGATATGACACGCACGCGTCCTGGCGGGCTTCTTCACATAGTCACTCACGTGACTCCGAAGTAAAATCTGAGATAAACCTTGGATAAACTCAACTCTTCAATCCAAGAACTGGAGACATAGAGTGAGGTGCCAATTAATGAGAAGGAGATGGTGGATAATTATTCACAGGGGAAGAAGGAGCAGAGCAAAAGTTGTTCTGTGGACCACGATAAAGATGATGATGATGATGATTAAGAGGAATGGGAAAAGGAGGGGATGGAGATTTATGATAATAAGGCAAAATTATAAAGATAAAATGATAATCCAGATAAGGATTTAGGTGAAATAATTTGAAATTTTGGTGAAATAATTTGATTTGTCAGAATTCTGGCTGTCGGATTATTATATAACAGCTTCACCCATGAAATGAAGTTTTCTCCTAATTGGAAAATTTCCAACTGTAAAAAGATAAGCCCATTCCACTTGGTCGAAAGCTTTTTCTGCGTCTAGGGAAATGATGGTTAAATTTTCATTTATCGTTCTGTGCGAGTAAATTATTCTAAACAAACATACGAATTTCACTTAGGTATAAACCCAGTTTGATCTGGATGTATAAATTTACTGATATGTAGACCTAGTCTGCGTGCCAAAGTTTTGGCTAATATCTTCCGGTCTGTGTATAAAAGAGCTATTGCCCTATATGATCCAGGCTCTTCAAAATGTTTATCTGTTTTAGATATCAGTGTAATGGTTGATTCAGCAAGGGTTTGTGGTAAGGTCTTTTAAAAGCATGAATATAAAGGGCTCGTAAGCGTGGGGAGATTGAATCATTAAATCGTTTGTAAAATTCATTACTAAACCCGTCCGGACCTGGCGTTTTTCCACTTTTCAGTGACTTAATAGTCTCTTCAATGTCTTTTGTTGTTATCTCAGCACCCAATACATCTTGTTTCCCATCATTAAGGGACGGGAGGTTGCAGTTTTCAAGAAAACTTTTAATCTTTGCAGGGTCGGCTGGTGTTTTTGATGAGTATAGGTTTTGATAGAATTTTAAGAATCTTTCATTAATATCTTTGGGCAATGTGAGCAACTCTCCTTTTTCTGATCTAATTTTTTGAATAGTACGATCTTTCTCCATTTTGCGGAGCTGGCGTGCAAGAAATTTGTGTGGTTTGTCAACAAATTCAAAGTTTTTTTGCTTAGTATATTGAAATATCTTAATAGTTTTTGCAGAAAGGATCTGATTTAATTTAAATTTTAATGCGGCTATCTTATTATGTTTTGCAGTAGTTGGGTCAATCGCATTTTCTAAGTCAAGCTGTTTAATCTGTTTTTCTAATACCAATTGTTCCATCCTGTTTTTCTTATTTTGAAAAGCTTGGTAAGAGATAATGCAGCCTCTGGTAAAGGCCTTAAAAGCTTCCCACAATAATGTTGCCGAGATACCGGGCGTCCCATTTCTCTCAAATAATATTCTCATGTAGCTTCAGATAGTCACAACATCTTGGCTCAGTTAGTATTTGTGGATTGAATCTCCAGAACGCTTTCTTATTGTATTCAAGAGGAATTGCAGATGCTGGAAAATCATTACTAAACCCTGAAGAAGGGTTTCGGCCCGAAACGTTACCTATTTCCTTCGCTCCATAGATGCTGCTGTACCCGCTGAGTTTCTCCAGCATTTTTGTGTGCTTTCTTATTGTACATTCCTTCTAATTTTAAGGAGAAAGTTAATGGATAATGGTCAGAAATGATGTTATTGTGATATTTGGGATTATAAGTAAAAGGGATAAGTTTTGCATCCACCAGGAAATAATCAATTTGTGTATACGTTTTGTGAACACCTGAATAAAAAATGTATTCTCTTCCAGATGGGTTGGCAATCCTCCATACATCAGTTATGTTTGTATTATTTATGTAGGTATTTAAAAGTTCACTGGATTTTGATTTTGAAGAGCTTTTCCTTTGCTGAGAAGATTTATCCAAATATTGATCTAGTACACAATTTAAGTCTTCTCCAATTATCAGATTCTGCTGACAGGAGTCTGAGATGATATTAAATATTTTATTAAAGAATTGTGGATTATCGAAATTAGGAGCATAAATGGTCACCATAGTCAATGGGGTTGAGTGTGGTTCCCCGGATATTATAATGTACCTACCTTCCTTTTAGGCTATAGTGGATTTGTATTTAAATGGTATACCTTTGTGAATTAGGATTGCAGTTCCTCTTGCTTTGGAAGAAAAGGTAGAATGGTATAATTGACCAATCCAGCTACCCTTCAACCTGTTATGAGCTCCATTTTTGAAATGCGTCGCCTGCAAAAATATTATATCAGTATTAATAGATTTAAAATGGGCTAGTACTTTGCCCCTTTTAAATGGCTCGTTAACGCCCCTAACGTTCCAACCACAAAATGTAATCCCTCCAATTTTCCTAGCAAAGTCGTGTTGCATTTTAAAGGTTACATGGTTTCCTTTGATTCAAATGGTCCAACACAATATTTGAAATTATTCCTTTAGTTGCTGGGTGGGTGAGCCCTGTCCCATTTTCCCCTATCCCCCGGAGATATCTCCCAGAAAAAAGTGCATTCATAGAAATAGTTAGGCTATTTAGTTGAAAAGACAGAAAGTGAAAAGGAAAAACAACAGAAATTGCAGCATATAGAAATGCTGCTAATGGATACCACCCAATGGTGGTGTGGTTCGTGATAACTTCCGTAAATGATGTTAACTCCTTAAGGAGTTAATAAACACTAAACAGAACAGACCACAAAAGACAATATGTAAATCCATCAAGGGATCAGCGTTCCCAAGAGGTTGAGTATCTTATTGTGCTCTAATTAAGTAGTTAAATATTGAATAATTAGGCTAATATATGGTACATACAATACAATACAATACAAATTTATTGTCATTTGAGCCTCAGTGAGACTCAAACGAAATTTTGTTTACACAGCCATACAAACAAAGACAATGTCCTACAGACATACACACAATTAAAATTCACACAAACATCCATCACAGTGAACCCACTGTGATGGAAGGCAAAGTCTTTTCTCTCCCCTGCTCTCAATTTCTCTCCCGATGTCCAAGCCCCAGGCGGGTGATGATAAGTCCCACGGCCATTTTAGGCCGTGCGGGGCGATTTACGGCCCCGCTCCCGGTCTGAAAGTACAAGGTTGGAGCCCCCACGGGCGATGGTGAGTCCCACGGCCATGAAGCCGCGCCAGGTGATGTACGGTCCCGGTCCGGGTCGTTCCAACCCCGCGCACGGGCTGGAGAAGTCGCGTTGCGGGAGCTCCGGGAAGCGGTCTCTCTCTCCCCCCGGACCCGCGAGCTCCCGATGTCCCAGTCCACCGGACCTGCGGCTGCGTTGCTGGAGCCTCCGAGCCCCAGGAGTCGAGTCGCAGCAGCAGCGAGTCACCACCGCTCCCCACGCTCCGAGGCCGGCCAGCCCCAGGATGGTGAGTAGTCCGCAGCTCCGCAGTCTCCCGAGCCCCCGGGTCGTTTAGGTTGGAGGCCGCTCCACGGTGCTAGGCCCCAACGACAACGGAGACCCGACAGGGAAAAGGTCGGGTCTCCCGGACAGGGAAGAAATTTTAAATAGTTTCCCCCTGCCCCCCCCCCCCCCCCCCCGCCCCCCACATATACACATTTAAAACTAGTATTAAAAAACACCAAACACTACATTTAACTAGACAAAAAATATTACATATTACATAACTTTCTAATAGTACTGTGTTGGCCTATTAACCGATTCAAAGTCGGTGAACTTATGGCAACTTGTTGATTACAAATTATGTTTACGAAGACAAAGCTCCCTCTCTCTCTACCCCTCATTCTCTGCCTCCCTCTGCCTCCCACAACCTTTCCAAACATTCCAATTCAATCTCTAAACTTCCCCTAAACTTGCCAAAACTTGCTCAACACTTCCCAACAATTACCCAACCCGTCTCTCTCCCTCTTTCCCTCTCTCTGCCCCTCTCACTTTCCCCCAGCCCTCCCTCCTCTCCCAAAACTTTCAACAACATGCTCTAACTAGCTCTCACTTGCATTACTCTCTCTACCACTCCCTTGCTCCCTCTCCCTCTCTCTCTCTACTACTCTACCCCTACCCCTCCCCTTCTCTACCTTGCTCCCGCTCTCTCTGTCACTCGATCTCTCAAGTTCTCTGTTTGACGTATTAACCCACTCTGTGTCAGTAACTTTATAACAACGTATTAATTATAACCACAGTATAAGTGCATACAATATAGATGAATTATAGACACTGTATAAACCCTAACCCTAATTATAACCACGATATAAATGCATACAATATAGATGAACTGCATGTGAGTTTGGTGGCTTTGCACCCTGCCTGAAGTGGCATGAAACTGCACTTGAGTTTGGTGGCCTTGCACCCTGCCTGAAATGGAATTTCAAGGAATAGCCGTGAGTCATCTGTCAGCCCACCAGTCGTGAGTAAGTGAGCTGCCAGCACACCAGGCTTGAGTGACGGAGCCGCCAGCCCAATAATCTATTCGGCTCACAATGTCCATATTAGCCCTCTGCAAATCAGTCCCTTCAGCCCACAACACCCATACTAGCGCTCGAGAAAGCCCCCCCCCCCCCCCCACTGACCATCAATATTGGAATTGGTGGAGAGGTGGAATATTGCGTTGGGGGACCAGCCCTCCCGTATGAAGCTGGGACCTAACGGGTCCCACTTAGTCCAGTAATATAAATAAATGTGAGGTTAACCACTTTGGCGGCAAAAACAAGGGGGCAGATTATTATCTCGATGGGGTTAGGTTAGGTAAGGGGGAGGTGCAGCAAGACCTGGGTATCCTTGTACACCAGTCACTGAAAGTTGGCATGAGAGTACAGCAGGCAGTGAAGAAATCTAATGGAATGTTGGCCTTCATAACAAGAGGATTTCAGTATAGGAGTAAAGAGGATCTTCTGCAGTTGTATAGGGCTCTGGTAAGACCACATATGGAGTATTGAGTAAAGTTTTGGTCTCATAATTTGAGGAAGGACATCCTTGTGATTGAGGCAGTGCAGTGTAGATTCAAGAGATTGATCCCTGGGATGGCTGGACTGTCATATGGGGAAAGATTGAAAAGACGAGGCTTGTATTCACTGGAGTTTAGAAGGATGAGGGGGATCTTAGAGAAACATATAAAATTATAAAAGGACTGGACAAGTTAGATGCAGGAAAAATGTTCCCAATGTTGGGCGAGTCCAGAACCAGGGGTCACAGTCTTAGAATAAAGGGGAGGTCATTTAAGATTGAGGTGAGAAAAAAACTTTTTCACCCAGAGCTGTGAATTTGTGGAATTCCCTGCCACAGGGGGCAGTGGAGGAATAAGAAGGGAAGAGACAAAGATTTAAGACTTTTGCCTTCCATCACAGTGAGGATGTGCCTGGTGAACTCACTGTGGTGGATGTTAATTTATGTTTATTGTGTGTTTTTGTCATTTTTACTATATGTAGGACTGCGAGGCAACAAGATTTCGTTCAGACAACAAGGTCAGAATGACAATAAAGGCTACTTTTCTTTACTTTACTTATCACTGGAGGGATTTAAGAGAGAGTTAGATAGAGCTCTAGGGGCTAGTGGAGTCAAGGGATATGGGGAGAAGGCAGGCACGGGTTATTGATTGGGAATGATCAGCCATGATCACAATGAATGGTGGTGCTGGCTCGAAGGGCTGAATGGCCTCCTCCTGCACCTATTTTCTATTTATGTTCTCTCTGTGAAGAGTGCAGTGAAGTATTTAAAAATACTGTCATCCGTTTCTCTGAGGGTGCCATTTTATTAAGAGGCCCCAGAAAGAGGAAAGGACATTGAGAAAGTTACATTGCTGTCCCCCAAGGCTTTTTTTTCCCTTTCCTAATTTAGAATCTTAAGTTTTGAAAAAAGCTAACTGTCATCAGTTTGGGAACAAGAGACCTTTTAATCATTGTGCATAGAACATTTTACTCCTTCAAATTAACTGTGGTGCATCAAACCCAGGAACTGACACTAATTAAGGAAAAGGCTGAGCTTCAGTTCTTTTCCAGCAAGCGATAAATAATTATGTAGTGGCCATGAGGCCCACATCAAACTAAATCATTCATATTGCTGAATGCTGAAAAGCATATCTTTAACACGCTACCATTTGCTAGTGAGGTCCTAAAGTGAATTTGGAAAAAAGGTGCAATGTCTTGTCAACTCATGAAAATCCACTAGTTGGAGAAGTATCCAGGAAGGTACTGAAAACATTAGATCTCTCCAGGAGCAATAACGGCAGAAAAGAATGGAGAATCCCCTAAACGGCTCATCCATCCATTTTACCCGGCACCTCTTTTCCTCTAACATAATTTCCACTAACATAGATTATGACATAATCTGTGATTTTCCTGTGGTAACCACGTGAGAAGAATGAAACTAAATTAAACTGTATCTCTTAACTAAACTAAACTAAACTGAACAAGAATAGAGCTAATCCCACTTTCCAGCATTAGGTCAATAATTCTCCTGGTCATGGGTCTTTCAGAAAACATCAAGTACAGATCCAAAGGTGGTGAGGGCTCCTCCTACCATCTTTTGGATTAAAAAGAAAGTTGGCCTCATATCGCATCTATTTATGCCATTAGAAAACATAGACAATAGGTGCAGGAGGAGGCCATTCGGCCCTTCGAGCCAGCACCGCCATTCATTGTGATCTTGGCTGATCGTCCCCAATCAATAACCCGTGCCTGCCTTCTCCCCATATCCCTTGATTCCACTAGCCCATTGATCTTATAAACCCATGCCATCTAGTTCTTGATTCCCTTACTCTGGGGAAAAAATAACCCTTGTTATGCCTGTCATGATTTTATACACTTCTGTCAGCATTCTGCATTCCAAGGAATAGAGTCCTACTCTGCCAAACCTCTCCCTACAACTCAGGCCCTCTAGTCCTGGCAACATCCTCAACATTCTTCTCTGTACTCTTCCAGCTTAATGGAATCTGTCATGTTAAAGTTACCTCTGTTAATAAACTAAACAAAGTGTGAATTACAGAACAATAACATTGATAAATGACTAAGAAGTTAATTTGCAAACCAAAAGGGATTTTACTTGTGTTGTTTGGTCTGCATTCAATGTGTATGTGCCCATATTGTTAAAAGCAGACGCTTCAAACCTATTTTGTGATTTTCATCCATTTGGAATAGAAGCTAATAATGTTCACCCTGTCTCCTCTCGGGTAGCAATTGGAGACTCCACTTGACATCAACCATCGTCATGCCACACCACCCCCACCATTGCTTAAACCTCTCCCACCCAGTTTGTAAATGGCCCGGAGAAACTGGAAAAATAAACTGAAGAATGATTTCTGACCTTCAGCTGCAGCTGCAGCTGTAGACCATGGGGAGCAGTGGCCTACATAAATCAAGAGCAGAATACCAACATCAAAGCTAGCTAATCAATATGGAGGAGAGTAGAACAATTGTTTTTAGCCATCTGCAGGTGAAGTGTGGGTGTGATGAAAGGGCACTGCAGCAGAATGAGAAGGTGAAATTGATAAATTGGTAATGGGCTACAACATAAAAGTGATTAGACTGTGTCCTGGATCCAGCATCAAGATAGTAGTCTCTATGAATTAGGAAGGAAACGTTTAACGAAGTGTTACAAATTAGGATCATTGTATGTAGTGGGAGGCCTAAATTATAAAGAGATACTCGGTGAGAACAGAACAAAAGCACATCTTTCATTTCTTAGACGGTACATTCTAATTATCTAAATTCCAGCATTTCACAGCCGTTGCTGCTGCTAAAGTGTAGTCACGACCACAGCAAAGTTACTGCTTCATTGCAGATTGCTTATCGCATGGAGCACATCATTGTCGCATTAGGTTAAAACAGTGACAATGAAAGATGAATCAGAGTATAAAATGTTAGCTTCTACTGAAGGTACTGGTCTAATTTGACTGGTCTAAAGTGGTCCATTTTTGTTATTGGCAGACAAGAAAGGAAGGCTAATCAGGAATATAAATATCTGTCTTTGACATTGTTACCCTTATAAAGAAATGTATTCAATAGCTTCAATTAAAGAACAATTGTCATATCGCAGCATCAGTCTGAAGTTTGAATGCTCAGTCAGAAGAAAGGTCTTGACCTGAAACTTCACCTATTCTTTTTCTCCAGAGATGCTGCCTGACCTGATGAGCAACTCCAGCCTTCTGTGTCTGCCACAGCATCCTTCTATGTCTTGCCTCTTTGTCTAAATGCATCTCAACTGTAGTGATTGCATCTGAATCCACCACCTTCTCTGGTGGTGAGTTCAAGATACAACCACTCCATGCTTAAAAAAATCCCTCTCATATCTCCTTAAAACTCCTTCTTCTGAACTAAAATTACACCCTCTTGATTTTGATATGCCTACCATGGAAAATAAAAATTAAACTATCTACCTTCCATCTATCTATATTACTAAAACTCTGTTCTTGACCGCTTTTGGCGATCTGTGCTGCGATTTCCGAGAGAACGCCGCCACCTACGGCCGTCATTTTTGGCCACCTCGTTCAGAGCCCCCCTCCGCCGCATGTGTGCCGAGGATTTTTCCCGTCGATGAAATATGACAGAGATATTAATGTTTTTACAAAATTCCCCCTTCTCTCTGCTGCTCCTGCTGGTGGGATGCGGGAGGGAATATAAAACCAGGAAGTGGTGTGCCCCAATCAGTCTCTACAAGATGGAGGTCTGAGCTCTGAATGACTGAACAAATGTCTACAAAGCTGTGAGTAAGTACCCTTAATTTGGTTTGAAAATGAAAATATGGTTATGGTTAGTTTGAAGGAAAAAAACACTGCCTGCAAATGGTTGTTTCTCTCTCTCTCCCCCCTCCTCTTCCCCCCCCCCTCCTCTCTCTCCCCCCCCCCCCTCTCCCCTCTCCCCTCTCCTCCTCTCCCCCCTCTCCTCTCCCCCCTCTCCTCTCCTCCCTCTCCTCTCTCTCCACCTACCTCTCCTCCCCCCTCTCCTCTCCCCCCCTCTCCTCTCCCCCCCTCTCTTCTCCCACCTCTCCTCTCCCCCCTCCCCCTCTCTCCTCTCCCTCCCCCTCTCCTCTCCCCTCCCCCCTCTCCCCTCCCCCCTCTCCTCTTCCCCCCTCTCCTCTTCCCCCCTCTCCTCTTCCCCCCCTCTCCTCTTCCCCCCCTCTCCTCTTCCCCCTCTCCTCTTCCCCCCCTCTCCTCTCCCCCCTCTCCTCTCCACTATCTCCTCTCTCCCCCTCCCCCCTCTCTCTCTCTCCCCTCTTTTTCTCCCACTCCTCCCCTCCATCCCCTCCCCCACCATCCCTCCCCTAAACTCCGCTCCTCTCCACACGTCCCTACCCCCTTCCCTCCACCCTCCACCCCCCCCACTCTCCCCCTTCTCTCTCCCCCTCTTCTCTCTCCCCCCTCATCTCTCTCCCCCCCCTCTTCTCTCTCCCCCCCTCCCCCCTCTCTCCTCCCCCTCCCCCTCTCCTCCCCTCCCCCCCCCCCCTCTCCCTCCCCCCTCCCCCCCCCCCCCCCCTCTCTCTCCCACCCCCCCCTCTACCTATCTCCTCTCTCTCTCTCTCTCTCTCTCTCTCTCCCCCCCCCTCTCTCCCCCCCTCTCTCCCCCCTCTCTCCCCCCTCTCTCCCCCCTCTCTCCCCCTCTCTCCCCCCTCTCTCCCCCCCTCTCTTCCCCCTCTCCCCCCCCTCTCTCCCCCTCCTCTCTCCCCTCCTCCTCCCCCACCTTCCCTCCCCTAAACCCCCTCCCCTCCACACCCCGTACCCTCTTCCCCCCTCCCTCCCCTCCCTGCTACCCACCTCTCCCCCTCACCCCCCTCTCAGCACCCCCTCTCTCTCCCCCTCACTCTCACCCTCTCTCTCCTCCCCTCTCTCTCTGCCCCTGCCCCTTCTCTCTCTGCCCTCACTCTTTACCCCCCCCCCTCTAGATGTGACTGCAAGTTGGGGGCTATGCGTCAGTAGATGATTATGGGGTAAAAGGAGCAAATTAATAATATTAATATAATATCAAGGGAGGTAATTACGTGAGTGTGGGGGGGGAGGGGGGATAGTTAGTGTGTGTGACGTGCATGCCGCCTCCCCCCCCCCCCCCCCCCACAACCGCACGTTGGGGGAACAGACCCAACGGGTCTGCACTTGGTCTAGTCATGTTATATATTTCTATCAGCTCAACCCTCAGCTTTCTTCACTCCAAGGAAAATAAGGTCAGCCTTTCCACTCTCTCCACATTACTAAAGTCCTCCAATCCTGGCAAATCCCCTCTCCAGCTCAATCACATTCTCTGTGCAGTTTGAACAGAATGAATTAACATAATACACCAAGTGAAGCTTAACTCACACCCAAGCACACCATATGCTTTCTTCGCCACCCTATCAACCTCTGTTGCCACTTTGAGAACACTATGGATTTGAACTCCAAAGTTCCTCTGTTTTATATAGGAAATTCTAGAAATTATAAGAAAATTGGTCAAGTTTTCAGTTTCAGCTTTTTAGTTTTAGAAATGCAGCATGGAAGCAAGCCCTTTGGCCCACCGAATCATGGCAAGCAACAATCACTCGTGCACAAGGGACAATTTACAGAAGTCAATTAACTTACAATCCTGCATGTATTTGGAATATGGGAGGAAACCAGAGCACCGGGAGAGAACCCACATGGTCACAGGGAGAACAGACAAACTCCATACAGACAGTACCCATAATCAGGATAGAATCAGGGTCTCTGGCATGGTAAAGGAAGCAACTCAACCGCTGCACCACTGTACCATTTGTGATATGGTTAACCTAAGAGCTGACATACCAGAGAAGCATGTTGGCAAAAGAGGCCAACAAAGTGAAGGAAACTTAAGGTCAACATAGGATAGGCAAAAAATAGAATTAGAAAGTGTTTATATTATAAGGCACAGCTAGCTGGAGTGAAAATGCACATAAGAAGTTGTAAACCAAGCTGAGGGCAATAAAACTGATCATGAGATAATAGGTCACTTTATTGGTGCCATTTGTCAGACAAAAATGGGAGAATGGTTTCCAAAATAACAGGAAACAGAAAGTTAAAGACAACTCATTGGAAAAGAAAACAAAGTTGAAAGACTACAATCACGGATGAATTATTTCAAAAATGTAAAATTTGCATGTAAACATAGTGTCGTAGAATATAAAAGGCTTGGAAGTGCTGTGGGTGAGTGAAACACTTGGGTTCTCTCAGAGTGTTTCTTAGTGCGTACTAATAAAGCCATGAATATGCCAACCTATCTGACAAACTCACCAAAGCTCTACAAGATTTACCCTGTGTGCTGTCCTGATATGAGCCATAATTAAGTGGGTGAATGGGACCCACGTGAAAACCAGACTCAGGGTACGTCAAACACACAATTTCCCCCAACACTGCTCACCAACATTCACCAGTGCCCTGCCATTTATTGTTTTATGCCCTATACCTGCCTGACTTCCCAAAATGCATTACCTAATATTTACTGGGATTGAATTCCATCTCTCAATGCCCACCCAATGATCCACTGATCGATATCCTGCTGTAGCCTCAGACAACTTTCCTCATTATCCCCTTCCAAGTCCTCTGCAAACCTTCAAACCATGCCTCCTACATTCACATTCAGATCAGTCACAAACTGAGTATTGCAGCTTCTCAGAGATTGATGGAGGAAGCAAGGTTGTGGGAGTCACAAAGCTCTAGAGCTTTTGAATCCAGGGAAAGGAATATTTGTTAAAACATTTTCAAGCATAGCAAGTGAATTTTTCTGGTAAGGATATATTTATCGTTCAAAATTATTTAAACTAAATGACTTGCTTGAGCATGTAACAGCTACTGCTGAATCTGAAGTCTCAGAAAGGCCAACAGAAATGAGATTTCCTCTGCCAAAGGGCATCAGTGAATTGGATGCATGTTTTACTACAAACCCATAGTAGCTGCTTACCATGACTGATAATATTGCAGGGCTTTTGCAGATGAAGCTGCCACGGTGGTATTCAAAGCCATTTCTTTGGATCAATAATCTAGTCTTTGGATGATGGTCTGGTGACTTTACAGGTATTGTATCCTGTCCATAAAAAGTGGAAGATATGATGATTTCCTACATGGAAGCATGGAAGAACAAAATATTGTCCGATGTGAGAGTCTAGAAGAAACAAGAATGGCAAGTTTTGAGGTGTCAAAATCAAATCGAAATGCTGGAAATCAGAAAATAAAATAAAATCAGGAAATGCTCAGCAGGTCAGGCAATCGCAATAGAACCAGTTAATGATCCAGGTCTGAGGATGTAATTGTCTAAGCCATGTTAAGAATATTCATTTTGGACAAAAATATATAATGAACTTGTGAGTTAATAGTAGGAAAAAAAGATTAGTTGCTAGAAAGTCTTTTTTCCCCCTGAAGAGAATATCAGGTTTAATTTTAGTTGATTTGCACTGTTATTGGAACTGAAATTAAAATGCCATTAAATCTTTTTTGCAATAATTCATAGCTTTATTTATCATGCCTAAATTGATACTGACATTATTTTTTGACATTTTTGGTCTTCTTTCTTTCAAAATAAAATATCTAACCAAACGCATAATAACATGCTGCTCTGCTCTGTGCTGTGGTCCTAATTTATACTGTGAATTGAATCCACTATCATTATTGCTGTCAGCTAGATTTTGCAACATCTGCTCATTAATTAGAATCCAACATGCACAGATAAACATCATATTGCATGTGTGATCTGTAATTGATGAAAAATGTCAAGCTACATCATTGAGACACAGTCCCAGGAAGCTATTGGAGAGTCATAGATCATACATCGTGGAAACAGGCCCTTCGGCACAACTTGCCCCCACCGGCCAACATGTCGCAGCTACACTAGTCCCACCTGCCTGTGTTTGGCCCATATCCCTCTAAACCTATCCTATCCATGTATCTGTCTAAATGCTTCCTAAATGTTGTGATAGTCCCTGCCTCAACTACCTCTTCTGGCAGCTCATTCTATACACCCATCACCCTTTGTGTAAAAAAGTTACCCCTTATGCCCCTGTCCCACTTAGGAAACCTGAACGGAAACCTCTGGAGACTTTGCGCCCCACCCAAGGTTTCCGTGCGGTTCCCGGAGGTTGTAGGTGGTTGCCGGAGGATGCAGGTAGTGGAAGCAGGTAGGGAGTGACAAAAACCTCCGGGAACCTCCGGAACCTGCACGGAAATCTTGGGTGGGGCGCAAAGTCTCCAGAGGTTTCCGTTCAGGTTTCCTAAGTGGGACAGGGGCATTAGGTTCCTATTAAAGCTCTCCCACTTTACCTTAAACTTAGGCCCTCTGGTTCTCGATTCCCTACAAAAAGACTCAAAAGTGCGTTTATCCAATCTATTCCCCTCATGATTTTGTACACCTCTATAAGATCACCCCTCATCCTCCTGCATCATCCGTCATCCTTCTCCATCCTCGAGGTGAGGTGAGATGAGGTGAGGTGAGGTGAGGTGAGGTGAGGTGAGGTGAGGTGAGGTGAGGTGAGGTGAGGTGAGGTGAGGTGAGGTGAGGTGAGGTGAGGTGAGGTGAGGTGAGGTAAGGTAAGGAAGTTTTATTTATATAGCACGTTTAAATCAACTCGCGTTGAAACCAAAGTGCTTTACATAGAAACAAGTTTCCGTACATCCATAGAAAAATTAAAAAAAAGACAAATGACACACACATTATAGAATTCAACATGAACGTCCCACCACAACAGAATCAACATTTTCCACTGTGGGGAAAGGCATCAGAAAGTTTCAGTCCTCTTCCTCTGTGATCACCCGAGGTCAGGGCCTATTTGTGGCCTCCGCAGCCAGTCCGATGTTTTCAGGCCCTCTTGCCGGGAAGATGGAACGCCGGTGTCGGGTGAACACTCCTCAGCGGCTTGGAAATGTCTGGAGCGGCCGCTTCCACCCCGGAGACTGCGGCACCCGAAGCTTCGGAGATTCGTGCTTGTTATTTATATGGATTAAATACTGATGTACAACCCTCCCTCATTGAAAAACAGGCTGCTTAATTCAACAATAATAAAACTGAAGATATGCCTTTTTGAATAATGGTAGGATTGACACAGATGAGTCAAGATGTATTCCCCTAAATGTGGATTGCATCTCACTCATATCTTTGCTCAATTATTGTCAATAAAACTCTATCAGCTAGAAATGCCATGTTTTCTGTTCCGACATTTAATACTAAAGTGTTGTAAATTGTTGAACTCAATATTGTGAAATATCAGACCATAAATTAGCTTTAATAATCTTATGGCAAATGCACTGCAATGTTAAGGATCGCAATAAAATGATAATTAAGTTTGACCTTGTGCACAAGACAATCGCCACATTCAATTTTAACAATACACACACTTTACTCTTCAACATCACTTGATTTTTTTTCTTTTCTTATTCCTTGTCCTGTTAGTGGCTCGATAAGATTCACTGCTGTAAGGGATCCATTACAAAAAAACTGCACGAGTTGAATAAATCTTAAGTGCTTGAAAATATTGTGAAGCCTTATTTTCTATTTTGGCAATCCATACAAAATCCTATTACTGCTGCACTGGATTAATTAGTTTTATACTGAGCGTATCAACATGCACATTATAGGACAGATGGTAGAAGGCATTTTATGTGGGATAATGGCTACTTAAGAAGGCAATATGTGGTAAACTATTCTTTTCTTGCAGAGAAACCTGAAAGAAGCTGCTTTGACACCATGATATTGTATGTAGTTGATGTGTTGATATGGTACATTGACATTGTCATGGAAACAGACCTCAATTTTAACTCTGATCTGGCCAATATGTATATGAACATTCAAATTAAGAGCTGGAGTAGGTAAATTGGCCCCTCATGCTTGCTCTGCCATTCAATAGACGCCATTGCCAGCCAACGACACCTCCCTTCCTGATGAGCTAAACTATTTCTATGCTCGTTTTGACCGGGACAATAAAACACCAGCCATCAAAGCTGCCCCGCCCCCGATTGAACAGCCCCTCAGTCTCTCCACCTCTGTTGTACAAGGCGCACTGAACAAAGTGAATGAGCACAAAGCTGCCGGCCCCAACGGCATCCCCAGGCGTGTGCTCAGGGCATGTGCTGGACAACAATCCCTGGTCTTCACTGACATCTTCAATCTGTCACTGGCCCAGGGTGTCGTCCCTACATGCCTCAAGACCACAATCATCATGCCAGTGCCCAAACACTCAGCTTCATGGAGTCTCAACGACTTCCGCCCAGTGGCACTCACCCCCATCATTGCGAAGTGCTTCAAGAGTCTGATCCTGGCTCGCCTCAAATCCAGCCTGCCTCCCACACTGGACCCCCATCAGTTTGCCTATAGGTCAACAGAGGATGCTATATCAGCGGCTGTTCACTATGCCCTGGCCCACCTGGACAATAACAACTCCTACATCAGGTTGTTATTCATTGACTTCAGCTCTGCATTTAATACTGTCATCCCCGCCAGTCTGATCACCAAACTCAGCGGCCTTGGCATCAACACCTCCCTCTGCAACTGGACACTGGATTTCCTCACTAACAGACCCTAGTCTGGTCGGATTAACAACCTCACCTCCTCCACTCTGACACTGAACACCGGCGTGCCACAGGGCTGTGTGCTCAGCCCTCTCCTCTACTTCCTCTTCACCCACAACTGCATCCCTATGCATGGCTCCAACTCCATCATAAAATTCGTTGACGACACCACGGTGGTAGGACTGATCAGCGACAACAACGAATCAGCCTACAGGGAGGAGGTCCAGCACCTGGCAGCCTGGTGTACCAACAACAACTTTGTCCTCAACTCACAGAAGACGAAGGGAATCATTGTGGACTGCCGGAAGACCAGAGGCGGCAGACACACCCCCATCCACATAAACGGGACTGAGGTGGAGTGCGTCTCCAACTTCAAATTCCTCGGGGTACATATCTCTGAGGATCTGTCCTGGTCCCTCAACACCGCCTAACTGATTAAAAAGCAGCGGCGCCACTACTTTCTGAAGAGGCTTAAGAAAGCTCACCTGTCCCCTCAGATCTTGTCCAACTTCTACCGCAGTACCATAGAAAGCATCCTGACCACCTGCTTCACAGTGTGGTACAGCAGCTGCACCACAGCTGACAGGAAGGCACTGCAACGGGTGGTGAAAACCGCGCATCACATCATCGGTGCCCCGCTCCCTGCCATGGCTGTCCTTCACCGCACACGGTATCTGAGACGGGCTGGCAAAATCATTAAGGACCCCTCACACCCCAACCATGGATTGTTTGCCCTCCTCCCATTAGAGAGGCGGTACAGGAGCCTCAGGTCTCGCACCAGCAGGCTAAGGAACAGCTTTTTCCCCAACACCATTACCCTGCTGAACTCACAGGCCCAGCGCTAGCCCCTCTCCCTTCTCATCAGTATTATTTATAGTTTATATAATTTATAGTTAAGTTCTTATTCACCAGAATATAGCACGTCAAACTTTTGCACCGTAACAACTATTTGTATATATGTATATGCCTATGTACGTACACCAATATATCCTCAGTTGTATATATTGTCTTCATCAGCACTTTACTACTTTGCATTCTGGTTAGATGCAAAACTGCATTTCTTTGTACATGTACTTGTACTATGCGCAATGACAATAAAGTTGAATCTAATCTAAAATCTAATAAGATTGTGGCTAATCTGATTGTAACCTTTGCTCTGCAATCATGGCTATCCACAGCAAACTTTTATCATAAGTCGATATATCTGTGTTAAAAATATTTAAAGACTCTGCTTCCCCTTCCTTTAGAGGAAGAGAGTTCCATAAACTCACGACCCACTAAGAGAAAAATGTTGACCGTATTAAAAGGTTGATCTCATTTCTTTAATCAGTGATCCCTAGTTTAAGATTCTCCCAAGAAATAAAATGTGTTCTCCGCATTCACTCTGTTGGCAACCATAAATAACTTTTATGTTTAAATCATTATTTTGTACTGCACTAGCAAGCCAAAACACTCCAACCTATCTTCATAAAAGACCCACCTATTGCACATATTAGTGCACTACATGTCATCGGGACTGCTTCCAAAGCTTCAATATCCATCTTGAAGCAACAAACTAGGAGGGTTTCGGCCCTAAACGTTGCCTATTTCCTTCGCTCCATAGATGCTGCTGCACCCGTTGAGTTTCTCCAGCTTTTTTGTGTAACTACTAAACAGTTGTCTAGATGCGGCGTTCCAGCTTTCGGCAGCGGCCCGGAGCTGAGACTGCGGGACTCGGAGCTGTTGCAGCGGGACTCGGAGCTGATGCAGCGGGGCTCGGAGCTGATGCAGCGGGACTCGGAGCTGATGCAGCGGGGCTCGGAGCTGATGCAGCGGGGCTCGGGGCTGAGGCTGCAGGACTCGGAGCTGTGGCTGCGGGACTCGGAGCTGGGGCAGCGGGACTCGGAGCTGATGCAGCGGGACTCGGAGCTGATGCAGCGGGACTCGGAGCTGAGGCTGTGGCGGGCCAACTCGGAGCGGAGATGGCGTTCCGGCTTTCGGCAGCAGTGACTTCACCACGGAGGTCCGCTGGACTGGAGAGCGGCATCTTCGGCCTGGATCGATCGCCTCAGCGCAGAGGGAGAACAAGGAGGGAAGAGACAGAGACTAAGACTTTTGCCTCCATCACAGTGAGGAGGTGCTTGGTGAACTCACTGTGGTGGATGTTAATTTGTGTTTATTTTATGTTTTGTTATTTATTGTTACTGTGTATGACTGCAGGCAACATAATTTCGTTCAGACCGAAAGGTCTGAATGACAATAAAGGAATCAAATTCAAATTCAAAATTCAAAAAAATTAGTATATAAATCAACAGCAAATTTTTGATTTAATATGGTGCAGTAAGAAAGGATTAATTAGGGTATTTAGAAAAAAATGATCATAACACAATGGAACATTATATCAGGGTTGAAAATGATTTCGTTTTAACTGGATCTAGAAACATAGAAGCATAGGAAATATGTGCAGGAGTAGGCCATTCAGCCCTTCGAGCCAGCACCACCATTCAATATGATGGCTGATCATCCAGAATCAGTGCCCTGTTCCTGCTTTATCCCCATATCACTTGATCTAGGGTCTTAAATCTAAACAGAGCAGACTACAAAGATATAGTATTAATTGGCTGTGGGAAATGGAGATAGACCAGCAATGGGTGACATTTGAGAAGAGTACATAGTCTAGAATATGTAACTCTTTTAATGCTCAAAACTCAACTAGAAAAGTGGTCCAACCAGAGCTAACAAGAGCAATTAAAGATATTATCTTTCAAAGGAAAAGGCTAATAATAGGAAAATAGGAAAAGGCTAATAATATTGCTAGGAATAGCAGTAAGCCTGAGGAAAGGGAATATTTCTTATGTCAGCAAAAGACGGCAAAGGAAATGAAACAAAATGTAAGAACATTAAAGAAAAGCATGAGGTGAAATACGCCGCTATCCCTCAAGCTTGCCTTTTTCAGATGATCATGGTGGATTTGGCCCAAGCTCATCTCCTCTTCCATGCCAATTCCCCATAGCCTGAGATCTGCTGATCTTTCAAAAATATCTCAATTTCCTCGTTAAGTATCTTAGCTGCATCACCCTCTGGGATAGAGAAATCAGACTTCCACTTCCATGGGAAGAAATTCCCTGCACATCAGTTTTAAATGACCACCTGTAACATGTAATACTGTCCTGTTCATTCAGAATTTCCACACTGGTAGGAACATTTTGACCTCTACACAGTCATGCCCCTAAAGATCTTACATATTTCTATACATTTGGAAGACATTTGATAATGTGCCACACAAGATATTTTTACAAAAAATCAGAGTACATGGAACTGAAATTGGCCTGAATTGAATATTAGTTAACAAACAGAAGGCAGTAGTGATATCGTTGCTAGTTGGGTGCTTCGAGGATCAGTATTGGAGCTCCAGCTGTTCACAATTAACAGCTACAGTTAGAATGCGAGGAATTAAATCTAATATACAGTTTACAATTCAGTTTATTATCACATGTACCGAGGTACAGTGAAAAGCTTTTGTTGCATTCTATCCAGTCGGCAGAAAGACAATACATGATTACAAACAAGCCATTTACAGTATATAGATACATGACAAGGGAATAATGTTTAGTGCAAGGTAAAGCCAGCAAAGTCCGATCAAGGATAGTCTAAGGGTCACCAAAGAGGTAGATAGTAGTTCAGCACTGCTCTCTGGTTGTGGTAGGATGATTTAGTTGCCTGATAACAGCTGGGAAGAAATTGTCCCTGAATCTGGGGGTGCGCATTTTCACACTTCTATACCTTTTTCCTGATGGGAGAGGGGAGAAGAAGGAGTGGCCAGGGCGCAATTCAGCCTTGATTATGCTGCTGGACTTCCCGAGGCAGCGTGAGGTATAAATTGAGTTAATAGAAGGGAGGTTGGTTTGTGTGATGGTCTGACTGCATCCACAATTCGCTGAAATTTCTTGCGGTCTTGGATGGAGCTGTTCCCAAACCAAGCTGTGTTGCATCTTGATAAAATGCTTTCTGGTGTGCATCTGTAGATGTTTGAGAGAATTGTAGGGGACATGCCGAACATCCTAAGCCTTGTAAAGGAAGTAGAGGCATTGGTGTGCTTTCTCATGGTTAATTTATTGTATCATGCACTAATTGGTGTAGTGAAATTGTACTGGCATTGCTTCACTGGCATTGGTTATTGCTTCAATATAAGAGAAGTTGTTGGTGATATTGACTCATTGGAACCGACAGTGTATCCAGGATTAATGATAATATAATGGGTGGTAATACAGGCTGTGAGGAGGGTGCATAGAGACTTCAAGAGGGATATAAATCAGCTAAGTGAATGGATGAGGGCAAAGGATAAAATGTGGAAAACTGTGGTCATCCATTCTGCTCAAAAAATATGAAAACATATTTTTTCTTAAATGGTGAGAGATTGAAAATTATTGTTGTCCAGAGAAGCCTTGGCATCCTTATACACAAATAACTGTAAGTTAATATGAAGTTACAATGAGCAATGTGAAAGACAAACTATATGTTGGCCTTTGAGGCAAGAAGTTTAACTACATGATCAGCCATGGCTTTATTGAAATTGTCTATACCTGCTTTTATTTCTGTTCTCATTCTCTTAAAATTAATCTAAAAAAAAAAAACAGTCTGTCCCAGTTTTACCCCTTAAGGTACAATATGTATTTTAAATAGATCCTTGGAAAATCATAAAAGGAATTTGGGAAAAAAATGTTTCGTTCTTTTTTTAAATATGTGTATGTTATTCAATTAATCCTGTTGAATAAAATAAACAGCATTGTTTTGACAATTTAATTTAAGCATTAGGGCTGCCTAGTGTATTAAGTGTAGTATACATCTTATGAGTACGGGTTTATGAGTGTGAAAACATAATCATGTATTAAACTAAGTGGGACCCGTTGGGTCCCTGTCACACAGGCTTCTTGGTCATTTCCCCCCATCCCTAGCATTCTCTTCCCCTCCTCTTCACCCTCCCTCCTCTTTCCCCTCTCCTCCTCCCCTCCCCCAATCCCTCCAACTCTCTCTCCCTCACCTTTCCCCTACCGTTAGTCACTCCCTCCATAACTCCTCTCCCCTCCCTCCCCCTCATATCCCTCTATCCCCCACCTTCCTCACTAACCTCCTCCTATCCCCCCCAACTATCCTTCCTTACCTCCCCCACTGCCCTCCTCTCTCTCTATTCCCCACACCTACCTCCCCCACTCTTCCCCTCTACTCCCCCCCTCCTCTCCCTCTATTACCCCTCCTACCTCACTCTCTCTCCTCACCTGTTCCCTCTTCTTTTCCCTCTCCTCCTATCCTCCCCCAATCCCTCCCTCACCACTCCATTTCCCTACCCTCAGTCACTCCCTCCGTCCCTCAATAATTCCTCTCCATTCCCTACTCCCCTTCTCTCCCTCTATCTCTCTCCTCCCCCACACTCCCTGCCACTCCTCTCCCTTCTTGCCTGCCCCGGAGAAGCATCAGCCATCGGCGCCCGAAGAGCCAGGCCTCGAATCCTCGGCTCGGCCCGAAAGCACTTGCAGCTATGGCCACGCCGGCGTGTGGAGCTCGGAGAAAAGACGGGGGAAGAGCCATGGGGGAGAGGGTAATATCACGAGCGGGTGAGGGGGGCAGGAGTCAGTGACGGGGGCCTGAGGGGAATGAGCTAGAGCTACGGGGCGTTGCGATGTCGGTGCGTTTGGGACTCACAGCAGGCACTGGGTGCTGGACACTCTCCTCTGCCGGGATCAGACTTTCCGCTTTCCGTTTGGCGACATCTCCGACTCCGTGCCGGGCTGCGCCATGTTAGGCCAGGCTGGGCCGCTTCCGGTCCCTTCGAAAATTGTGTCCATTTGGAGACTCAGTGTCCAGCTCTAGTGAAGACGCAATGGCGCAGGAAGGGGCAGGCCATCCCGGGGAGTGACAGAAGGGACCTGACTGGCAGGAGAGGAGATCGATCTGCGCACGCGCGGTTTTTTATCATTATTAAATCTCCCTAACTTTTACAATCTACTACCGATCGGAACAAAACTAGTTGCACTCGCCGCACAGGAGAACAGTGAGTGAGCTGACGAAAAATCATAGCGCTTTCCCATAC